>NW_023648746.1:0-6690 GCF_015228065.2 Penaeus monodon | reverse complement strand
CTGTTGGGTTTTAAAAAAGATGGACCGGCAGTGGGCGATGGTGAGCATGTTGCAGTCAATGGAGTGGTTGTGGAGGTGTGAGGGAGTTCACTTGTCTTGGAGCTGTTTTGACTAGTACATGTGATGATTCAACAGAGATAAAAAGAAGAGTTGCCATTGCCAAAAGTGCCATAGTTGCTCTCAATAGCATCTGGAAAGACCGAAGCGTTGCTTTGCGGATGCAGCTGAGGTTGTTGAACTCATTAGTTTTCCAATTGCGTCATGTGGTTCTGAGTGTTGGGTGCTGGGGAGGATGGACGGGAAAGAGGTCAATGGTTTTGAAGTGTGGTTGCAGACGAGGGGTACGTGTTGGCTGGACAGAGGGGAAAACGAGTGATGGGGTGCTGGGAGAGATAAATGTGGGGACCGGCTGTTGGACATTTGAACGGGAGGAAACTAGAGTTTATTGGTCATGTGATGGGAAGTGGTCAGGGATTCACTAGATGCAACTGTAGTGGTCTGAAGAAATGTTCAACTAACAGATGTAAGTGTTTCAAAGCTAAGACGAAATGTAACTCTTAATGCCATGGAAGTGTCAACTGTGCTAATAAATGCTGATTGTTGAATAACCAGATAGCAATGTAATGAATAGTTATGATATAGCAATATATGTATACTCTCTTATGAATGAAGAAATGTATGTTCTATGAATAAAATTAATGTTATAGATACTGTTGTCATGTTTTTATTAGGAACTAAATAATGGATTTTTCAAATATTTTAAATCGAAAGACGCTCCTTGTGACAGCAGTTTATTAATGTTATTAAGGACATTATTGCAGGTCATAATTCTAACCCTTGCTCGGTCCGCACATCATCCACATGAGAAAAAGATCAAAACAGTAATTTCAAGAAATCCCTGACCTCCCATTTCGGGGTATTTCGTGAATTTCCTGGATATTTCAGTAAATTCATGAAATCCCCGAGTGAAACGGTGATTTCATGAATTTACGGAAAATTTTAGGGATTTCGTGAAATGTATGTATGTATGTATGTGTGTGTGTGTGTGTGTGTGTGTGTGTGTGTGTGTGTGTGTGTGTGTGTGTGTGTGTGTGTGTGTGTGTGTGTGTGTGTGTGTGTGTGTGTGTGTGTGTGTGTGTGTGTGTGTGTGTGTGTGTGTGTGTGTGTGTGTGTGTCCGTGCGTGCGTGCGTGCGTGCGTGCGCGTGCGTGCGTGCGTGCGTGTGTGTGTGTGTGTGAGTGTTTTCTATGCATCTATCAATTAACAACCATAATCACAACACAAAGCTGATCCATGCCTGATAAGGTATCCTTCTATGGAAAGCTTGGATAATCTTGTTAATCCAAAGCAAATCCAAGGATGTTGGAATCTCTTCACACAGGATATTCCTTATAAATCCTTCGGCTTTTTCCCCTTGTCAGGTTTCTTCGCAAAATGAAGCCATTGCGATAAATCTTAGTCGACCCTCAAGTGCAGGAGCTGTTTGTGGCCGCCCCCTCCCGAGGCGGTGTCCGAATGCAAGGAAACTTCCGTTTTCTCTCGTGACAATGATGGGTAACTATGGAAGGTTTTCGTGCTTCAATGTTGTTAAGTATCGTGTGTGTGTGTTTTGGTTTGTGTGTGAGCGCGCGTTGTGTGTGAGCGCGCGCGGTGTGGGGCGTCTGGTTTTGTTGCGTCTGCGTGTGTGTGCGTCTGCGTGTGTGTGCGTCTGCGTGTGTGTGGTCTGCGTGTGTGTGCGTCTGCGGGGTGTGTGTGTGTGGTGTGTGGTGTGTGTGTTTGTGTGTGTGTGTACGTTTGTGTGCTGTGTGTACGTTTGTGTGCATGTGTGTACGTTTGTGTGCTGTGTGTATGTTTGTGTGCATGTGTGTAGGGTTTGTGTGCATGTGTGTACGTTTGTGTGCATGTGTGTACGTTTGTGTGCATGTGTGGTACGTTTGTGTGCATGTGTGTACGTTTGTGTGTATGTGTGTACGTTTGTGTGCATGTGTACGTTTGTGTGCTGTGTACGTTTGTGTTGCATGTGTGTACGTTTGTGTTGTGTGGCGTGTTTCTGTGTGTATGTGTGTACGATGTAGAATTACATAAGTACCAATAACCACGTGGCTGTTACCACGGGCTCCAAATCCCAAATAAGAACCATTGAGTCAGCAAGGGCATAGATGAGATGTAATCAGAGCTCCCCTGAACCTGACAGTTCTTTGCCAGTGTCCAGCGTGATAAGGTCGGCCTAGCCCTCCCCCTCTGGGCAGGTTTTACCTTAAGCCAGGTCGTAGCATGTTTTTCACCCCTTTACTTGTGTTGTAAGTCCTGCGTACGTTGACTACACATTATGTTCACCATTGTACTCGAGCAGGGTTCTTCAAATTTTTTTCATCACGACCCAGTTTGATTTTCTGTGTTATCTTCACGACCCAGTATGTCCATTTTATTGTCCCTTTCCTTCAAAAAACTTGATATCAGTTATATTGCACACACACACCCCACACACCACACACCCCACACACAAAAACACACACACACACACACACACACACACACACACACACACACACAACACACACACACACACACACATATCTATAAAAACTGGCTATATTGAAAACATGTTAAGTTTACCTAAAAAGTTATAAAAAATACGAAATCGGAGTAAAGTTGAATACACTGCTGCAGGAAAGCAAGGAAAATAGTTTTGCACTTACGTTTTCAGTGTGATGGTGTGCCTACTTGTCTTTCGTTATCTTATTCCAGTCTGGCTTGCAGGAGGATAACGCCACACGCATGTCGGCTGTAGGATTGAGTCGATTTCTTTCTTTGCTTTTTAGTTTTGTAAAGGGTTTGAAAAACCCCGACTTCACACAAGTATGTAGTTGTAAAGGGGATCAAAAGTAAAATATTTTTCTTACTTAGATGTGAATATTCCTTGGAAACACTTATCCAGAATGATGACAGGGGTGATGACCGCATCTTGATTCGTAAGATGTATCACTGGTCAGATGAATTTCATTTTCTTCATCAGGTGTAAAGTTTAGCCCTAAACAGCTTCTGGTTTTTCAAATGCAAAAGGGTCCTTCACCCAATGGTTGTCTCTTAATTCTTAAGGTTTTTCTTCAGGAAATACTGTTCAAAACTGCTTGACAAAGAATGGAGGTGCAGCTGTATATCACTTTTTCAATTTCTTCATGGTTTCTTCACTGTGGGTATTATGTTCTTCAATATGCTGCAAAAGTGTTGGGAACATATAGTAAAGAGGTTGATCAACAGCAAGCCTTGCTTGCCACAGCATTATTGACTTCTTAAATGCTTCTACTTCCTCACAGGTCGGAATACATCAGTTTCTTTCCCTTGCAGTTTAGATTAAGCTCATTTAGCTTTGAGAAAATGTCTGATAAATATGAAAGTTTTAGAATGCACTCATCATTGCAAAACAAGCTTGCCAAAACTGGATTTTTTCTCGAGAAGAAAAAATTGAATTTCCATTCTTAGCTCATAAACCCTTTTTAGAATTCTCCCGCGGGAGAGCCATCGAACTTCCGTATGGTACAAAAGGTGTGAATGATCAGTTCCCATGTCCAGGCACAAAAGTTCAAAACAACCGACTGTTAAGTGCACTTCCTTTGATTGTGTTGTTTATAACTTTTACAACGTCATTCAAAACACCTCGAGATTGTCTGGGATACCCCTTTGCAGCCAGCGCTTCACGGTGGATGAAACAGTGTCTCCAAGTTACATATTACGGCTGCTTCTGATATTTTTTTCACAACACCGCTCTTTTTCCCAGTCATATTTGCTGCTCCATCGGTTGTAAATTTCCCTTTTTAATTGGCCCATTTTCAGCTTGTATTTTCCAACTATGCAGTCATTCAGCACTCTGTATATTCAGATCCTGATGAATGTGTAGGTAAGGTTAAGCAGCAAAGCATATCTTCCAAAAAGTCATCTTCATGTACGTATCTGACGTCCCCCAGGAAGCACTGCACAGTTAGATATATCAGTACCTTCGTCCAGCTGAATAGCAAATTCTCCAGCAGTCTGTAGGTCTGCGATATCACTTATCCGCCGTGACACTGGGTTTTATCATGATTGGGACACATTTGATCTTTGTCTGCCGACTTTCCATCGAGCATCGTGCTCACTATATCCACGCAAGATGGGAGAAAAGTTTCTCACCACATGTGTATGGTACTTTCTCTTTGCAATGCGATATGAAACTATATATGATGCTAATTGTGCTTTGTCATTAGAGTGGTTGCTGTATTTAGAACTTTTACTGACATCTTCAGTTGTTCCTTTCTTTCTGGAAATAGTCAACTGGTTTTGTAGCCAGACTAGGATGCTTTGTTTCGAGATGTCTCTTTAATTTTGATGGCTTACTCTCATTTGCGAGAACTTCACTGCAAATTTACACACTGAGGCCTTGGTTCTCCCTTTTTCCCGTTCACACTTATGACGAAGGGCCCTACTTCAGAAACTGTCACTGTACTGCCTTTTCCATGACTTGACTTTCTTCTTGGGAGGGCTCAGAAACTGATGTAGATGCGGGCCTCTTTATGATCGAGCCAGGCTCGTTGGCCTGTGTGTTTTCATCAGGTGCACGTACTTGACGACTGAACAGAGACGCGTTTTTTAACAAAACGATCCATTATGTTTAAGCGTTCGGTTATAACTGTTGTGTCACTGAGGAGTTCTCTGTGTCTATTTTTTCGCTCCCGCGGTACAAACGTACCTGATTTATATTTCGTGACTCTGACGGTTTAGCCTCCAGGCTAGTAAATGGTACGTGGGCGGCCTCTCATCCGAGGGGTCGGCCCGGGTTCGCGCCCCGCCCAGGCGCGAGAAGTTGCAATTGTCGCCCGGAGGTTATTGCTGGGGGCGGGCACCACGGCGGGTAAGGACTAGGTTCAGCGAGTCAGCACCAGCTGACACACGTGAGCGAGTCGGCATTTGTCGACACAGGCCAGGCTCCCCTCTGGCATAGCCGGCCGAGGCTAAGCTTCGCATATCGGACTTATCCTTATCTGACGAGTGAAGATTCTGAATGCGTATTAGTCTGTCTCGGACAGGAATGAAACGCGCGTGCCCCTTTCCCCTCACCACAATCTATCTCTCCTTTTCCCTCTCTCTCTCTCTCTCTCTTTCTCTCTCCTCTCTCTCTCTCTCTCTCTCTCTCTCTCTCTCTCTCTCTCTCTCTCTTTCATGAAAAAAATTGGATATAATTATTTTATTTTTATTATTTTTATTATTATTTATTATATTATTATCATGTGGCGACCCACTGAATACGAGTTTGCGACCCAGTACTGGGTCGCGACCTACTTTGAAGAACCCTGTACTAGAGTTCTTCTGAGACTCTTACTAAATGGTTGCAGGGTGGTCGCTGCCTCTTTCGGCTCGTAGCACGAATGCCAAACCTTTGAAGAAAAACCACTCGACCACTCCAAGAATGGTTAATGGTTAATGGTTAAAAGCAAGAGAAATGTGCTGGGACATCTAAGGTCATGTAGCACTATAGTTAATGTTTGGGAAGGGTGGTTGATTAGTGATTAGTTGTCAAGCTGGGCAAAGGAATTGGTGAGTGAAAGGGTTAGGGTCGGGTGTGGTATGGTGTTAGATTAGTTGATGGATATTTTATAGGTTTGTGGAAAGAGAATTGGTTTTTTAAGCAGAAAGTGTGGGATTCTGAAAGGATGTCTGATAGGTTGGGAGGTCGGTGAAGGGGGGATAGATGGGGGAAAACAGAGGTACGGGTTGTTTCAAAACGTGGGCACGATAATGGATGTGTGGGATTGAAAGGGGAACATTACAACTGTGCAAGGGACATTGGTTTGAAAAAGGGGGTGTGACATAAGGTGTTTTCTGATTGAAAAAGTATGGATGAGACATAAAGGAATGTGGGGATAAGACAAAATGATAATTGGGGGTAATTGGAGGATGTGTTAGAAAGGTTCTCTTTAAGGCATACAATAGATGGACTATAAGAGGAAAGGATATGACGAAGGTCAGGTCTGTGGGAGCGGAAACCGCGAATATTCCAATGAAGGATAGTTATACTTTACTGATTTTGAGGGGGGAAGCAGTTAGAGGGTGGGAAAAGGACTGAGAGGTCTGAGATGGGAGGGGGTGGGAGTTGGTGTTCTACTAGGGGGTATTAGGAGATGAAAGGGAAAGGGGGTACTTGTGACATAAGGATTCACGTGTGTATCCCGGAGGGAGTGGAAGGGATAGAGGGGATGGTGGGAGGGTAATGTTGGGCGGGGTTGGGGTCGGGGGGATGGGCTGTTGTGGGAGGGGGTAGGAGGATAGGGTTGGGAGGGGGGATTTTCGTTAGGAGGAGGTGGATATCAGCAGTTACTTGGAGTGTGGAAGGAGCAGGAGTTGTTTAAAATTTGGAGGTTGAGTGTCAGTTTCATTAGGTAATCTTGAATATTTTCAATGGTTTCTTCTTCTGAGTTGGTTTGGAGTTTTGGGGGATATAGGATTTCTTGTGAGGGGGGGGACGAGAGGACTGGTGTCTCCAAGCAAAGGAGTAAAGGATGGTGGAGGTGATTGTGTGGTCGGGGAAGCGGGGGTGGAACGTTTGTTCTGTCTGTTACGGGTAGTGCGAGGAGGGAGAGGGGAAGGTGTTGGGGGGTTGTGGTGTAGTAGAGATTGGAGTGTCTGGATTTAGGATGGCAAAAGAGGTTTTGGTGGGGAA
>NW_023648744.1:0-6690 GCF_015228065.2 Penaeus monodon | reverse complement strand
TATCAAAACAATGTCGGACGATATTCGTTGTAAAGGTACTGATCAAACACATCGTGTCGTTATTTCATCAGAAGGAGGAGAGAAAGAGAGGGGGAGGTGGTGCTGGGAAATAAAAAAAAGGGGGGAGGGAAGGGGAAATATGAGTGAGGTCAACACCCCAAGTGAAAATATACGTGAATATAACTTTGGGTTTATTACTAGGCAATGAACACCGCTCTCCTTGAAAAAGCAGCTGACGGGGCCCTCTGTGCACGCGCGGGGCTTCAGGTGCAGATGTGCAAATAACGGAAGGCTTAGTGTGAAGGGGGGCGATCAGAGGGCACAGGCCGCCGAGGCGTGTTTTATGGATTTTGGTCTAATATCTGAGATTTTCCCTTTTTTTTTTTCCGCGCAAGGGCCGGGAATTATATTCTTTTCGGAGGATTAATCCCTTTCCATGGTATGTTTTGGTTGGTTCGGCTTTCCAATTTTGGTTTAAGTAGACACACAAACACACACACCAACACACACACAAACACACACACACACACACACACACCACACACACACACACACAACACACAACCACCCCAATATGGTGTGTATAATACTAATAATACATACACACACACAAAACATATACACACAACCACACACATACTGTAATATATATATATATATATTATTATATAATATATATATAATATATTATAAAATTATATATATAATTTTAAAAACACCCCAAAACAATATAGATGTAAAATTATATAATTATATATTTTATATATATAATAAAATTATATATATATAATATATATATATTATATAATATAATAATTACATCTATATGTGTTTGGGGTTTTTATATATATTTATAATATATAAAATTAATATATAATATATATATATATATTTATTATTTTATATATACAGATGTGTGTTTTTGTGTGTGTATATGTTTTTGTGGGGTTGTATATATATGTATGTATATATACACACACATATGGTGTGTGTGTGTGGTGTGTGTGTGGTTGTTGGGGTTGTGTGTTGTGTGTGTGGGTGTGTGTGTGTGTGGGGTGTGTGTGTGTGTGTGTGTACAAAGTATCCAACATTGGGAAAGCACGAAACCCAACCAAAAATCCATGGAAAGGTATTAATAGCACCCAAAATGAATAAATCCGGGCCCATTGCTGGGGAAAAAAAAAAGGAAAAAACTAGATATTAACCAACCCCATAAAAACCGCCTGGGCGGCCTGCCCCCTGCTGATCGCCCCCTCTTAACGTACACCCTTTCCAGTGTATTGCACTTTGCAGCCTGAAGCCCCCCCCCGGTGCTACAGAGGCCAGTCAGTGCTTTAAGAGGAGAGGGTGTTCATTTCCTAGTAGAAAAACCCAAGTTATTATCACGATATTTTTCAGCTTGGAGTTTTGACCCACTATTTTTCGACTTTCCCCCCTTTTTTTTTTTCCGAGCCCACCCCCCTCTCTTTCTCTCCCATTCTGAAAAATATACGAACGATAGTGGTTTGATCGTACATTTTCAAGCGAAACTCGGCCCGACATAGATATTTTTAGATTAAACATTCTAACGCAAAACCAAAATAAAAAGGATCTCAAGAAGAATATTTGATGTCAGTTTCAAGCGTTCATTCATTCCCTTCGATTCACCGAAAAAATTGTTTTAGGAAGCTCGTGACATATAAAAGGACAGTGAAGACGGACCTGCGTTTTTGAAATTTAGAGAAAAATATAAGAATGTAAATGTGTGTTGGGGTGTCTGTGTTTTGTATGTGTGTGTGTGTGTGTGTGTTGTGTGTGTTGGGGGTGTGTGTTGTGTGTGTGTGTGTGTGTGGGTTTTGTGTTGTTTGTGTGTGTCTTGTGTGTGCGGAAATCTGTGAAGAACAACCCATTCACTTCTCTCGTCTGTGATTTTGCATGGAGAACAATATTTTGCTCGGTTTTACGTCCGCAGAAATAGCAGGGAAACTTTGAATGCCGATGATTTTGTTGGTGCAACAACAGCGCAACTTGTAATTCAAGAGTGTATAATTTCACAGTTTCATATCGGATGATTTTTTTACTAATCTTTTTCGTAAAAATTATTTTAATGTGCACAAGGACATCGTGTTGTTTACAGATGATATTTTTCCCTGGTATGGTGGTATGCCTTATTAAAATTTTTCTAATATAAAGGCCTGGATTTTTCAAGGTTACCATTTTGGGAATGAAGCTTTATGAGGACGAATTAATCGTCAAATGGAAACAAAAATCGCATAACACAGAGAAAAAAAAAGTCACAAGTAATGCCATGCACGTTTTTCGACTGCAATGAAATATATAACGCCAAGCTTTGCAGTTACACTAGCTGCTCAAATTTTCAAAAATAGAAAAAAAGCTTCCGCATCCAGCGCGCAGTCGGTCATACAGTCATATGAGACATTCACCCCTACACATAAACAAACATACACACGCGGCGAAAACGCATTACACGCCCACACCTCCTTCATACACAACTCAAACACACACAAACACACACACACACAAACACACCCCAAAAACACCCACACACAACACACACTAACACCACACCACAAACACCACAACACAAACACAACATTTTATATTATATATATATTTATATATATATATATATATAATTTTAATAATATATTATATTTCATTCATGAAACGGAATGATCATTGGGCTGATCAGA
This sequence comes from Penaeus monodon, assembly GCF_015228065.2. Classification (NCBI taxonomy): domain Eukaryota; kingdom Metazoa; phylum Arthropoda; class Malacostraca; order Decapoda; family Penaeidae; genus Penaeus; species Penaeus monodon. The sequence continues at coordinate 3,997 of NW_023648744.1, read as the reverse complement.
CGTGGCTTCCCAAACAGTTATTTGGGAGTTGTCAGGAGTTTAAAGTAACAAAGAAAAGGGCCCCCCCAAGTTCTTTCGTTTTCTCCATTCCTTAAAACTAGGAAATGCGTCCGTCGTTTTTTCAGTAGGACTAAATTTTCCCAACATATTCTGCATCTCCCTGAATACAATTTGCACTGATAAGGCTTTTGCCTTCTGCAAAAACCCACTCCCCTGCTCTAGTAACCGGGCAGGGGGATCCGGGTTTACTATCCTTGAAATCATGTAGTTGACTGGTCTTTACATTGGGGGGCTAACCAATGATATTTCCCCGGGGAAAAAATTTGTTTAAGTAATCGCTTTTGGTGGTACTCACCCCAAAAACATTCACGATAGATTTTTCCCACTCTTACCCAATATATCAAATCCGTGCGCGTGCTTATGCATGAATGCACACGACACACATAGGGCCCGATGTTTGTGTCACTCACACCACGATTTAAAATTGTGTGTATGTGTGTGTGTGGTGTGTGTGTGTGTGGGGGTTGGTGGTGTGTGTGTGGTGTAAAATTTTAATATATAATTTTATATATATTATAAATATTAATATATATATTATAATATTATATATATTATTATATATGAAAAAAAATATATATAATATAATATATATATAAAATTTTATAAATATATATATATATATATAAAAACATACACACACACACACACACACACACCACACAAAACCCACACACCACCACATATATAATATAATATATATATATTATATAATAATTATATAATATATACATATACACATTATATGACATTATATTAGATATATAAAATATAATATTTTTTGAATATATATATATAAAATATAATTTTATTTAATAATAATTATATATATATAAAAACACACACCAACAAAACCAACACACAACAAAAACCACAACACAACAACACACACACACACACCACACACACACACACACACACACACACACACACACCACTCCCAAAATTTAAAATTATTTGTATATGAAAATTTTATTTTTTTGATATCCCTTATTCGTAATACAAAGACAAAAAATTGTATTTAAACATAACTAAATGGTCAAAAAGTTGAATCAAATAGCAACGTGATATTTGGAAAAACGCCGGAAACAATTAATGAAAGATAAAAATTGCCTCATATTCAGCAGTTTTTCTTACCTTATCCTCTTCTTACCCTTTTTCATCCCGCGTAATCATCTCTTTGCCTTTAGTACTCCCCTTTTTTCTCTCGCTTTCATGTAGTTTCCCTCCCCCTCCCTTTTGCTCGTCCCTTTTGAAGCTGACCCCCTCCCCAAAGGGGCTACCCCCTTTTGCGAAAAGGGCCCAGAACTTATAAAATTCACGTCAAAGGAGGAGAAGCAGCTGTATCATTTAAAATGGCGATGTTTTTTGCCCTACTTCTATAACAGAACTAATTGTTTATATAATATTTTTTTATGATGTTTTTTTTATGGTTTTAAAGCCATGTTAAAAAAAAAGTTTAGCTGTTGTTGCAAATTTTTTTTTTTAATATTGTTTTATTATTATTTTCATTATTTCCCTTTTATGTGTATTGTATATTAGTACCAATAATGATAATAATAACAATTATTATTAGCTTTATTGTTGATTTATTATATTACATTATAATTATCATTACATTATTGGGATAATATCATTTTTTTTTTTTTTTTTTTTATATTAAAATTTAAATTTATATTATTTTTTTTATTACTTTATCATTTTTATTTTTATTATAAGTAGTCTTTTGTGTAGTAGTAGTAACAGGATATTATTATTATCTTAATCATTATTATTTCATTATATTATATCTTTATTTTTATATCAAAATTTTTATTATTTATTAGTAAATTGCTGTTCAAATCACTGGTAGATTGTAAAAACCCAGTGTAAAACGGGAAACGATTATTTCCAATAAACAAAGGTTTCTCGTTTGTTCCTATCGTATCTAATACTCTCATTAATATCCGGGGGGGTGTCCCTAATAATGGTTTTTTTTGTGCCAAGGGATCTTTAGCCTTTTTCCGATTTTCCAAAATTTTTTAAATTTGTGTTTAAATTCCAAGGGCTCCCACAATAACAGGTACCACGAATTTTTTGAGGCTCCCAAAACCTTTTGGGTTTCCCGTTTGTTTCCGATTTTTCATTTTTTTTTTTTTTTTCTTTTTTTTCTATTCTCTTTTCTCCCGGGATGGGGAAAATCAAAATAAAAAAAAATTTTTGCAGACTTCCAACCTTATCAATAATAACAATATCAGGCCTTTTTGCTTCGTGGGGTGATCACATTGAAATTCATGTCCCAAAAAAGCTTAGATGGTATTTCCGAGACGTTTTGGGCGGTCGTACATTGTAGACCTTTCAACATAAAATTTTTACAAAGTTCCATGAATCATTTTTCGAATTATCGGTTCCCCTTATAAGCATCTGAGCCAGCTTTTTCACCCCAATGACTCACAGCTTTTTCCCCTTTTTTACAAATCTACATGGGGGAAACAGTGATTTTCAATGTTATACTTTAATAGTTTTTCTGAAAGCTTGCCTTTAGCAGCGCATACAAAAGCTTCTGTAGTTATTTTTGATCAGACTTTTCATCCAACCCAGGTTTGTCTTTTTCCGTTGTTACAGGCAATCAAACAAAATGACTGTACATTTTTCCCCATCCCGCCTCATTCTTTTCCTCATGATTTTTTTCATCTTTACTACAACTTTTTCAAAATTTCAAAATAACCCATATCTTTTAACCTTGCAAAATCTCTCATTAGAATGTTTTAAGACCATACCGGTGTTTCTTTACTTTGATAACACCTTTGCGTACAACCTTTCCCCCTTCCTTTTACTAAGTATTTTTATTACATCACTTTTGGGTGAAACTCTTAGAAGAAGAATTTTTTTGTCTTTTTATCTAATTCCCTTTTTTTCTACTACATTCCATTTTAAAATACCAGCCCCCCTACCTTAAAACTGAACTGCCCAAGTGTTTATTGCTTTTTTTGTTTTACCCTTTTTTTTTAGACTTTGTTTAACCTTACTCTACGTTTGTACTCTTTTACAAATTGAAGTTTCATTTCATTTTCTTTAATTTTATCACTTTCCAGTATCCCAAGGTGATTTATCGTCGGAATCAAAACTGTCACGACGGCAATCTGAGTTCGAGGGTTCGAGTCACCGGCCGGCACGTTGTTTCCCCCTTGGGGAAGGAACTTACCTCGATTGCCCTACCTAGCCATTGGCCAAGCCCGCCCAAGCAGTGCCGGGTAAATAGAGATTGACTCGATAAAAAAAAAAAAAAAACCCCCGGGGGAAGGCAAAGGCAAAAACCCCCCGCTCTAAAATGCCCAAAAAAATCATGGAAGCCCATGACGTCAAAGGGCCCCGGTGGCCCAATGGTTAGAGCGTCGGACTCAAGATACGACGGCAATTGAATCGGGGTTTGAGTCACAGGCCGGGGCGTTGTTCCCTTTGGGCAAAGGAACTTCACCCCGTTTCCTACCTAGCCACTGGGTGGCCAAGCCAGCCCCAAACAGTGCGGTCCCAACCCCCGGGAAAAAAAGAGAGAATGATTTACTAAAAGGTAACACCGGCACTCTCCGTGGAAAGGAACTGGGGACCTACCAGACTCATCCAAGAGCACACAAAAAGAAAAACAATTTAAATATCATGCTGTGACCCCGGCGGTCAGACAGAACTACCGTTAAAAGAAAAGGGGCTTTAAGCCTTCATCAAAAGCTTTCGAATTTCCCATCTGGGAGCAAACACTTGTGTTCTAACAATTTTTCCCCGCGCAAAAGACTGCTTACACCGTTAAACCCAAAATCCCTCCCGTATCCTTTCTAAACATTTTCACTGCCTTTTTAAAGAGAATCATTTTTTCATGAGACTTTTTCAATTAACTTTAAATCCATGCTTGGTATTGTTAAATAGAGCAGGCTAGTTTAACATGCAAAGCTTGGGGTTTTATATT
>NW_023648743.1:0-6691 GCF_015228065.2 Penaeus monodon | reverse complement strand
GAAAAAAATTTTTAAGATAATATATAAATTTTAATTATAAAATTTTATGTTTTTTTTGATATATTACAGTTTTTAAAATTTATATTAAAATAAACATCCAAAAGTAAAAAAATTTTAAAACTTCTTGAGAAAATATTTAAATAAGTTTTTTTTGATTTGTAATGGAAAATAGGTTAAAAAAAATTTTGATGATAATCATATAATGATTATAAATTTTTTAAAAAATTTTTTAACATTTTAATTTTTATTTTTTTAATACATTTAATATATTTTTATTGATTTATATTATTAATTATTATATATATTAATTATTATATTATTTATTAATTATTCATTATAATATTAATTTTACATTTCTAATATAGTATATAAAAAAAATAAAATAAAGTAAAAATAGAAATAAAAGTTAATAATAATATTAATCTATTTTTAAATAATTGTTATTAGTAATTATTATTGTTTATAATTTATTATTATTTTACTTATAAACGTAAAAAAATATATATATAAAAATTTAACAATAAAAACTAAAAATTAAAATATGATAAAATTAATTATTATAAATTATTATTTTTTATTATTTTTTATTAATTATATATATTTTTTTTAATTATATTAATTAATAATATAAATAATGATTGAATAATAATATAAAATTTCAATAAATAATATAAAAATAATAATATATAATTAATATAATAATGAATAATATAATATGATAATGATAAAATAATAATATATAATCATAAATATGTATAATCTATATATTATATCATATTATCATAATTTTGTTTTTCCAATTTCTCATATCATCATTATAAACATCATTATTTCATTATTGAATTATATATATTATTCAATTTTTATCATTATTTAATTTTTCCAGATAAAATAATTAAAACTAATACTCCCAAAAAATAGTATTTCTAATTTTCTTGTTTTATTTTTTTAAATTTTTTTCAATTAATATGAACAATTTTATTTTATAAATTATTTTTAAATTTCTCCCAAATAAAAAAATATTATATAATACCATTAATCATATTAATACAATTTACTTTTAATTTTTTAATTAATTATTTTTATTATTATTGTTATTATTACTTTTATATTTTTGGGCAATTTATTAAATTATAAAAATAATGATAATTTACAATTTAAAATAATAATAAATAATAATATAATAATAAAATAATAATAAATAATAATTATAATATATTTATATATAATATATTAAAATTTAAAAAATTAATTATGTAAATATATATTATAATAACATAATTTATCCAAATTCCTTATTCTCATTTACACAAGTAATAATAAATTTGAAAATTTAATACATAATTCCCAAATAATCCAAATTTATCAATTATAAAAAATATTTTAGTCTATTAAAGTATATTTGTTAATTTTCCGTTTTTATTTTTGGGAATTTTTTTTTTTTTTTAATAAGGGAAAATTCTTTTAATAATATATAATAATAATAATATAATTAAAATTATTAATATTATTTATAATAATAATATAATCATAATAATCATAATTAATTATATATAATAATTGAATAATTATTTAAAATTATTATTGCTAAATATAAAATTTCTTTAAAATAAACAAATTTAATATAAAATATTTAAAATAATTTTAAAAATTTATGTTTTATTTTCATTATATCTTATACTAATTAATGTTAAAATATTTACAAATATAAAAAAAAATAATATGAAAAATTAACAAAATTTTTAATTTACAATTTTCCTTTTATTTTATTTTTTTTTTATTTTTATTTATTATAAAAATTTATATATTTTTTCAATAATTTAATATTATATTTATCATATCAATAATAATTTATATATATAATCATAATAATAAAAATAATATTAATTTAATATAATCATATTAATAATTATAATAAAATTAAAAATTGAAATATGAGTAATAATAAAAATTTTAATAATATTAATAACACAAATTTATAAATTTCCCTTTTATAACTTACATATTTTCGTTTAATAATCTTAATTTATCATTTTTCCCCTAATTTTCCCCATAACTCAATAATGAAAAATTTTTTTTATTACTAAAAATATTTTTCCCTAGATTTCCTTTTTATTATTTTTTTTTTTCCCTTTTTATTATATTTTAAAATTTCTTTATTTTTATTATTTTATATATTATATATTATTTTTTCAATAATCTTAATAATTAAAATCTTTAATATCATAATATATCAAAATTAATAAAATAATAATATTAATTTAATTAATAATATAAAAATATATATTTAATAATATAATTTAATCATATAATAAATAAAATAATAAAAATAATAAAATAATAATAAAAATAATAATTCTATAATATAATTTAATAATTATTAATAATAATGTGATTACTGTAATTATATATAATTTTATTTTCCAATTTTCTTCCATTATTATATATATATTAATAAATTTAATAAAAATTTTAAAATTCTATTATTAAATTTATAATTAATTAAATTGGATTTACGTATTTTTTTTGGAATTACTAAAAAAGGTATATTTGCTATTTAAATTTTAATTATTTATTTTTTATTTTTTATTAAAAAATAGAATAATTAAAATAATATATTAATATATAATAATTATTAATATAATAAATAATAAAATTTAATAATATTAATAATAAAAATTAATTATTTAATAATTATATAATATAATATTGAATTTTTGGATATATAATAATATTAATTAATTTTTCCAAACCAATTTCATTTAATATTTTTTTTTTCAATATAAAATTTTGGGTAATTTTTTAATCATTATTTACCTAATATTGCCAAATCTTAAATGAATGAAAAAATTTTACCTAATCTAAAACCTTATTAATTTTTTCAATTTAATTTTTTTTTTTACTTTTTTATATATATAAAATTTTTTATTTTTATTTATTACAGTTATATATTATTTTGAATATATTAATAATTATATAATAATATAATTTTAATTTTAATATAATTTTTAATTATTATATTATTTTCAAATTATTGATTAAATAATAATTACATTATAATAAAAATAAATAATAATGTAATAAAATAATAATAAATAATAATTTTTATAATCATAATTTTATCCAAATTCTTTATTTCCTTTTAAATAATATTTTTAATATTAAAAAAATTTAAAATAAAATTATAATATTAATAATATGAAATAATAAATTAATAAAAAAATTTTAATTCTCTTACTTTTTATATTTTGCCGATTAAAATTATTTTTTCTTTATTCCCTTTATTTTTTGGTTTTAAATTTTGGAAAAAAATTCTGTTTTATCACTCTTAACTATATTTTCCAAATTTTTTCGTTTCACCATTTGGATTTTTTTTCTTTTACTTTTTTTTTATTATTATTGACAATTCTTTTATTTTTAATTATTATCTTTATTATATAATTTTACTTATAATAATAAACATCATATAATATAATACATATAATAAAAATCAATTATTTATCATCATTATTCAATTTTATCTTATGTATTAATTTTATTATGTAAAATTTACTTTATAAAAAAAATAAAATAAAATAATAATAAAATAATAATAAAATAATAATTTATAACATTATTTATATAAATTATTTAATTATATCTATTACTGTAATTATTTGTTATATATTATTTTTACAATTTTCTAAAATAAATAATATAGATAATATTAATAATAATAATATTAATAACAATATTATAAAAAATTAGTATTATTATAATTATACTTATTATTATTATTATTGTTATTATTACAGTTATAATATATTTTTGGCAATAATACTAATAATTAAAGTAATAATAATAATGATAATAATAATTAAAAAAAAAAAAAAAAATGATATAATGATGATAATAATGATAATAGTAATAATATTAATAATCATCAAATGTTATCCAAATTCTCATTATTCTCACTTTTATCATCATTATTGTCATGATTAATAGAATTCTGGTAATTATTATCATTATTACCCTAATAATTGCAAGAATCATCACATGAATGGAAAAAACGTCTTTTTGGAGTTTCCTCTCAATAGGCTATATATCGCTAGATTTAGCCACTTTTTCGACTTTTGGGATTTTTTTTCTTTTACCTTTTTTTTTATTATATATGGACATAATTCCTGTTATTATCATCATTATTATCATGATTATCATCATTTTTATCGTTATCATCATCATTATCATCATTATCATCATTATCATCATCATTATCATCATTTTTTCAATTATTATCATCATTATTTCAATTAATATCGTTATTACTGTAATTATTACTGTTATATAATTATTTTACAATTATACTCCCAGTAAAAATAAGATAATGATAATAATAACAATAATAATTTGATAACAATATTATAAAATTAGTATTATCATAATTATACTTATTATTATTATTATTGTTATTATTACAGTTATAATATATTTTTTGGCAATAATACTTAATTAAAGTAATAATAATATGATAATAAAATAATAATAATAATAAAAATAAATATATAATTTAATAATTTTAATAATAATAATAATAATAATAATAATAATAATAATAATAATAATGATAATAATAATAAATTAATATCATAAATTAGTAATAATATTAATAATCATCAAATTTTTCCAATTTCTTCTTATTCTCACTTTTATCATCATTATTGTCATTTTAAATAGAATTCGGTATTTTTATCATTATTACCCTAATAATTGCAGAATCTAAAATTAATTTGGAAAAAACGTTCATTTTGGAGTCTACTCTCATTAGGTATATTTCGCTAGATTTTGCCCTTTTTCGACTTTTGGATTTTTTTTCTTTTACCTTTTTTTATTATATATGGAAAACAATTCTTGTTATTATCATCATTATTATCATGATATCATAATTATATCGTTATCATCATCATTATCATCATTATCATCTCATTATCTCATTATTGCAATTATTATCATCATTATTGCAATTAATTATTATTATTATTGCATTATTGAGTTTTAATTTTACCAATTTTACATCTATACTAATAACAACTCAATTAATAATAAATAGCATAAAATAACAATAATAACTTTTCTATAATCATTATTTATTCATTTTTCATTAATATCTTTTATTACGGGTAATTATTCTGTTTATAATAATTATTTTTACAATTATACTACCAGTAAAATAATAATAATGATAATAATACATAATAAAATTAAACAATATATAACAATTAGTATTACTATAATTATACTTATTATTATATTTTGTTATTATTACATTTTATAATATATTTTTTGGCAAAAATACTAATAATTAAAGTAAATAATAAATATGATAATAATAATAATAATAATAATGGTGATAATTAGAATACTAATAATAACAAAATTAATCACAAATTTAATAATAATGATAATAATAAATATTAAAAATTTAATAATCATCAAATGAAGGAAAAACGTCATTTTTGGAGTTTTACTCTCAAAGGCTTATTTCGCTAGATTTCCGCTTTTTCGACTTTTAGATTTTTTTTCTTTACCTTTTTTTTTTATTATATATACTCAATTCTGTTATTATCATCTTTATTATCATGTTTAAACATCATTTTTATCTTATCATCATCATTATCATCATTATCATCATCATTAATCATCATTATTCTTTTATTATCATCATTTTGCAATTTATCATTATTATTGCAATTATTGCATTTTATAATTTTAATTTTACATCTATAATATAATAACTCATATAATATAATAACATAAAAATAACAATAATACCGTTTTCTATAATCATTATTTATATCATTATTCAATTATATCGTTATTACTGTAATTTTTTACTGTTATAATAATTATTTTTACATTATACTAACCAGAAACAATAATATAAAAAAAAAAAAAAAAAAAAAAAAAAAAAAATAATAATATAAATAAAAAATATTATTAAATTAGTATTATTATAATTATACATATTATTATTATTATTTTTATTATTAGTTATAATATTTTTTTGGCAATAATACTAAATTAAAGTAATAATAATAATGATAATAATAATAATAATAATAATAATAATAATAATAATAAAATGATAAAAATGATAAAGTAATAATATTAATAATCATCAAATTTATCCAAATTCTTTTTATTCTCACTTTATCATCATTATTGTCATGTTTAATAAATTCTGGTATATTATCATTATTACCTAAATTGCAGAATCATCAATGAATGGAAAAAAACGTCATTTTGGAGTCTACTCTAAAAAGCTATATTCGCTAGATTTTGCCGCTTTTTTCTTTACCTTTTTTTTTTTTATTATATATGGACCCCAATTCTGTTATTATCATCATTATTACATGATTATCACATTATTCTCGTTATCATCATCTTATCTCATTTTCATCATTATCTCATCATTATCATCATTATTGCATATTATCATCATTATTGCAATTATTACCCTTATTATTGCAATTATTGCAGTTATAATATACATTTTACATCTATACTAATAACAACTCAATAATAATAGTAAAAACAATAATAATAACAATAATAACATTTCTATAACATTATTTAATTTTATTTATTAATTTTTTTAATTTTTTTTATAAATTTTTAAAAACCCCATAAAAAAAAAAAATAAAATAAAATAAAA
>NW_023648741.1:0-5000 GCF_015228065.2 Penaeus monodon | reverse complement strand
TCAATTGCGTTTTGGGAACGGGGGGCACCGAAGGAAAGCAGAGGCGCAGAGGCTCTTTTATTTTGGGGGAAAAAAACCCAAAAATTTGGAGATATTTAAACATTTTTACAACCACACATCCACAACACACACACACACACAAAAAACAAAAAAAACAACACAAAACAACAAACACAAACCAAAACCCCCAAAAAAAAAACAAACCACAAAACACAACATCCCACACCCCCCAAAACCACAACCAAAAACACAAAACCCCCCCCAAACAAAAACACACCAACTTAGCCAATAATTCGTCCTGGATTAGATTCCGACACAATGGTTTGTTAGTTTTTCTTTTAAAGTTTCTATTTCTCATTTTCCGGTCCTCCGGTTTCTTAACCCCCCCTTTACCTAAATGCTTCTTTGCCCTTCAAATTCTGTTCTATTTTGGATTTTTTATTACCTTTATTGGGTAAATAATAGGGGGCTTTTATTCATTTTTTTTCCTTAAGTGTTTTTGAAAAAAATGATTGGTCAAAGGAAAAACACAGATCAACCATTTTGCACTTATTCATTTAGAATTTTGTTTTGTATAAATACAACTTTTCCTTCTTCTATTTCTTCTAAATTTCTGACTTTTTTCCTATTAAACTTTTCTTTTTTAAATTTTTTCTTAAAACAAAGATACAAAACCTATATTCTGCCCCTTTCTTTTTGTTTGCTTCCCCTCCCCCCCCTTTTTTTCTTTTTCTAATTCGTTCTCCCTTCTTTTCCCCCCGTTGTTTTTTTAAAAATTATGAAAAATTTTTTATTAGAGCCATTACTTTAATATTACAAACCCATTGGTAGAACGAACCGACTGAAAAAGAGATTAAAATTTAAACTGCATTTTTATTTATTCCTTTTAAACGTAGCTAACCTGTTTTTTGAAAATGTCTTTAGTTTTTAACAAAGTCATTATTAAAATAATTTTCTTTAAATTTTTACAAAAAAAAATTAATAAACGTGAGAATAGAACATATTTATTGTTTGTTAAAAAGTATAAAGGAGAATGTTAAGAATCTGGTAGGCATTAAAAAGTGGACCAGTATTGCTTTGTTAATTTTCATATGTCATTGAAAGTAATTTTATATATTTTAAATATTAAAAAAATTAATATATATATAATATAATATTATATATTATATATATATATATTTATATATTATATATAGATATATATATCTATATTATTATATTATAGATAATTAATGGTAGAAATAGAATATATTATTATAAATAATATAAATAAAATTTTAATAGATATATATATAAAATATAGAAATATTATATAATATATTATTATATAAAATAAAATATATATTATTAAAATATATATATATATAATTATAAATTATATATATATAATATAAATATAATATATATATATATAATATTATATATATATATATATATAATATATAAAATAATATATAATATATATATAATATATATATATATTTTAATATATTATTAATATATAAAATAATATATATATATATATATTTTATATATAATATATATATATAATATATATATATATATATAATAAATATATAATTTAATAATATATATATATATTATATATATATATATATATATATATATATATATACATATATATTATATGATATATCATATATATTATATGATATTCATATATATTATATATATATATATATCATATATTTTATATATATATATCATAATATTATATATTATATTATATATATAAAAGGGGGGCCCATGATGAATGGTGAAACACTTCCGTTTTTAGCATATATATTTTTTTTCTTTTTTTTTCAACAGCCATTCATTCCACTGCAGGACATAGGCCTCCCTCAATTCATTACTGAGAGGTTCTATGGCAGTGCCACCCTTGCCTGATTGGATGCCCTTCCTAATCAACCCCGGTTTGTGCCACGGCGGTGACTACCCCTGCGACACCTGCGTTTGATTTCTCAAGGCGATATGTCGTTTTCTCGGGCTCGAGCAAGCAGTCAAAGCGCAGGCATTTTTACGACTGCCGCGGCGGGGAATTTAACTCGGGACCACGAGGGCCGGAGTCTAGTGCTCTAACCACTGGACCATCGCGGCAGTCATATATATATATATATATATGTGTGTGTGTGTGTGTGTGTGTGTGTGTGTGTGTGTGTGTGTGTGTGTGTGTGTGTGTGTGTGTGTGTGTGTGTGTGTGTGTGTGTATTATATATACATGAAAGGGGACCAGGATGAATGGTTGATACTATGGTAGAAAAACTAGATTTATACGAAATCCACCTCTGCGCCCCATCATCTCCTTGGAGATCTGTGACGCATCCTCTTGTGACCTTGCTGGTGAAGTTTCTCACTCCCCTTCTTGGCACCTCTCCTGCTCATCTCCGCCACTCTCAGGACTTCATCTCTCGTGTCCTTGGTGTCTCGCCGGCGATCATGATGAGCTTGGATGTCGACTCTCTGTTCACCAAGGTCCCGCTTGATGACGTCCTTACTTTCTTCAGAAGGAAGCTCCCCGCAGAGGATCCTCGTCTCCCTCTGCCCACCGACGTCCCTTTCCCCCAGCTGATCCGTCTGTGTCTAACTCCTTTCCTTTTAGGGTCGCTTTCACTCTCAGACATTGGCGTTTATGGGCTCTCCTCTCTCTCCAGTCTTGGAAAACCTGTTCATGGAATTTTTCGATTCTGAGCTTCTCCCTTTCATCCCTTTGTCCGTCGGTTTGGCTGAGGTATGTCGAAGACGTCTTTTCTTCTGGCCTCAGACCCTGCCCTGTTCTCGGATTTCCTGACGCAGCTGACTCTCTTTCTCTCCTTCCATCCGTTTCAAGGGGGAATGGAGGTTGACAACTAGCTCCGCTTCTTGGACACTCTAGTTCATCGCTCTGCTGACCCCTTCTCCATATATAGGAAGCCTATGCATAGTAGTTGGGGGCCCCGGTGGCCGAATGGTTAGAGCGTCGGACTCAAGGGCTGTCACGACGACAATCTGAGTTCGAGGGTTCGCCGGCGTGCTGTTTCCCTTGGCAAGGAACTTCCCTCGATTGCCTACTAGCCACGGGGGGCCAAAACCAGCCCAAGTCAAGTGCTGGTCCCAAGCCCCGGATAAATAGAGAGAATGATTACCTAAATAGGTACCACCGGCACTCTCCCTGGAAAGAACTGGGACCCTACAAGTACTTTACTCCAATATCATCAAAAACATGAAAACTACAATAAGTATCATGCGTGACCACGGCGGATGATACGACATGAACCTACCGTTAAAAAAAAAAAAAAAAAAACATATTATATGTACATACACTTCTCCAAATAAAGAGAGGGGTTGCCACCCGGCTGTTCCTCCGCATCTGTGATCCCCAGTACCTGATGGAGAGATCCCACTTCCTGCGTCGTTCGTTCTCGAAACTGGGTTATCCTAGTTTATGTTCTCGACGTCGCGTCATCCGGGTACGGCGTACCTTTTACCACGACTTATCCCCTGGAGAGACTCATCACTGCCCGTCCTCAGCCTGTCCTACATTGAGGAGATTACTCTCTCCATCGCCCTCTTCACCCTCTCAACTGCAGGCTAATCTTCGCCAGGTGAACACTCTTTGTCGCAACCTGGTCCCAAAACCAGGGCCTCCCTCTACCCCGAAGGTGGGACACCTATGCTGCTTTTGTGCCTCTTGTGATAAGCAATACTTTGGCGAGAATGCCAGTCTCACTAAGCGTCTGTCTCAATAAGTATGCGTAACCAGGGGGGCACAACAACAACACCCTTTGTTGCCATCGTTGGACACAAGCATCAAATGAACTATCTAGCGGCGCGAATTGTCTTTCCTTCCGCTGATGTCCACGCGCGCAGACTGGTGAAAGCTCTTTAATAAAGCCCTTTTCTTAATTTCAACTTGAACAGAGGCTTTTCTCCTGCGATAGTCTCTTCGCTCCCCCCATCCTCCGCCTTCTCCCTTATGCCCGGGCCCCCCTGCGCTTAGTTCACCGATCATCGACCTGATGACCTTCTTTTCGCTTCCGTTCGTCGTCCTCAGTGGCCCATGTTACCACGTTGTCTCTCCTCTCTCTCTTTATACCCCTTCACTTTCTTTTCCCCTTCAGACCCGAAGGCGGAATCCAGGTGGATTTCGAAACTGAAGACTCATTTTAAAAATCCAGTTTTTGCATGTGGGTTTCTACCACAAATACACATACACATACACACAACACACACACACACACACACACACACACACACACACAAAAACACACAAACAACAAACAAACACACACACACACACACACACACACACACACACACACACACACACACACACACACACACACACACACACACACACACACACGCACACATACATACATACATACATATATATATATATATATATATATATATATATATATATATATATGTATATATACACATATATATATATATATTTATTTATTTATCTATTTATATATATTCATATATATATGTATGTATATGTATATATATGTATATGTATATATATATATATATAATATAATATTATATATATATATATATATGTACACACAAAACACACCCCACACACCACACACACACACACCACACACACACACACACACACACACACACATATATATTATATATATATATATATATATATAATATATATATATATATTTATCTATTATATATATACTATATATATGTATGTATATGTATATATATATATATATATTATATTATATATATATAATATATATATATATTTTATATATACTGGGGTGGTGCCCCTGGTCCTTCCTAGGGAGTACTTATATATATGTATATATTTATATTATATATATAATTAAAATAAATATATATATATATATATATATATATATATATATATTTAAAATACTCCCCTAGGGAAGGACCATGGGCCAGCCACCCCCGTATATATATATATATATATATATATATATATATATAAAATATATATATAAATATTA
>NW_023648740.1:0-2500 GCF_015228065.2 Penaeus monodon | reverse complement strand
ACTTCCTCGAGGACTTGGCGCACCGGAGCGCCGCTAACCTGACGGAGGCACAGACAGAGAAGATGACATTAGCCCCAGTAGTGGCGATGAGGACGTGGCAAACGCTGACCGAGATGAGGACGGTGAGGGCGATGCAACAGACGTCAATGGTGAACATGAGCCACTGGGTGCCACTGCCAATCTACCGCCGCCCACACCTCCTCCAGAGCGACCCCAGCGAGAGCGATGAAAGCCGCGCTGGATGAAAGATTTTTGTGTTTCTGAGAATGATTTTCAATTACGGTTACTTTTGTTTGAAAGAATTTTGTTTGTTCCTGAGGATTAATTTTATTTAAATTTTCTGTAGTTTGTTTCAGGTTTAGGTATGTCAGAGCAGACGGGTCGTCTGCTTGATAGGGGGGGATAGTGCTACGCCAGTGGGTCTTTGTCTCTGTGCGAAACGTGTGTTAACATGAAAAGGATGACCTGGGCATGTGTTAACATGAAGGGACCTGGGGAAACATGACGCAGCTGGCTATGAGCGGAGGAGCAGAGGAACAAGCCAAGAGATGGAGTTGGGTGCTGCTCCTGTGAAGACCTCGTGTGCTCCCTTGTGACCTGATAAACGTTGTGTTGCCCAGTTATAAGCTGTATCGTGCAGTGTGACATGCTGGTTTCCCCCTGTATTGTGCCTATAGAAAAGTGTACGGGTAAATAACTTGTGTAAATAAAGGAAAGACTATCATTTTGTGTTTATTTCGTGCCCTGCCTCGCCACTTGGCAATTCCCCTGTGGTGTTCTGGGACGCTGTGGTGCTTGGTGCCTCTTGGAGCTGTTCAGTGTTCACGACCCTGTGGATAACACGCCGTCTGCCTAGCCTGCCTTGTGTTGGTGGCAGAGAGACGAGGCGGCCGGCGTAACAATATATATTTGGCCGCGGTGTCCGAGTGGTTAGAGCAACGGACTCAAGACTGTCACGACGGTAAATCTGAGTTTGAGGGTTCGAGTCACCTGCCGGCACGTTGTTCCCTTGGGCAAGGAACATCACCTCGGTAGCCTACCTAGCCACTGGGTGGCAAAGCCAGCCCAAGTCAGTCCTGGTCCCAAGCACAGATACTTAGAGAAAATTATTACCTACAAGGTAACACCGGCACTTTCCGAGGAAAGGAACTGGGGACCCTACCACGTACTCAATCCAAGATCATCACAACTAATTATCATTCTGTGTCCATGGCGGCTGAAACATGATCCTACCGTTAAAAAAAAAAAAAAAAAAAAAAAAAAAAAAATAAAAATATATAATATATATATAATATATATGATATATATATAGTAGTAATATATAGCTATATATAGATAGATTAAATGAGTATATATTAGATATATACTATATATATATATTAGTAGATATATATATATATATGTATTTATATTCATATATATATGATTTATGTAATTATAGTTATATATATTATATATATAGAATAATAAAATAGATATATAAATTAAGAATGAATATATAAATGATGAGAAAAAAGGAGATATATATATAATATATATATATAATATAGAATATATATATATATATATATATAGTATATATATATTATTTAGTGATATATATATATATTATATTTGTAGATATATATATATATATATATAATATATATAATAGATATATATATATATATATATAATATATATATAATATATATATATATATTTAATATATATATAATATATATATATATATTATATATAATATATATATACATATATACATATATATATATATATATATACTATATATATATATATATATATATATAATATTTATATATATATATATATATATATATGATATATATATATCTGCATATATATGCTGTGTGTGTGTTTATATGTGTATGTGTGTGTATATATATATATAATATATATATATATGAATATATATAATATATGATATATATATATAATATATATATATATATATATATATATACATATATATATATATATATATATATATATATATATATATATATATATATATATATATAAACAAATATATATATATACATATATATACATATATATATACATACATATATATATACATACATATATATATATATATATATATATATATATATATATATATGTATATATATATATGTTTATATATATATATGTATATATATATATATATATATATATATATATATATATATATTATTTTTTTTTTTTTTTTTTTTTTTTTTTTTTTTTTTAACGGTAGGATCATGTTTCAGCCGCCATGGTCACAGAATGATACTTAGTTGTGATGATCTTGGATTGAGTACGTGGTAGGGTCCCCAGTTCCTTTCCTCGGAAAGTGCCGGTGTTACCTTGTAGGTAATAATTTTCTCTAAGTATCTGTGCTTGGGACCAGGACTGACTTGGGGGCTTTCCCACCCAGTGGCTAGGTAGGCTACCGAGGTGATGTTCCTGCCCAAGGAACAACTGCGGCAGGTGACTGACC
>NW_023648739.1:0-2500 GCF_015228065.2 Penaeus monodon | reverse complement strand
AGATTAAAATTTAAAAATTATTATAAAATATTATATATTTTTATATATATAAAAATATATATATACATATAACAAAATTAAAATAATACATATAATATATATGTAAACTTTTTAAATTTTAAAAATTATAAAAAAATTATTTATATACTATTTTAACATTTTAATACACACTATGTACATATCTATATCTATTTTTATATCTATGTATTTTGATTATGTATCTATCTATCTACTATCTATCTTTATCTATCTATCTTATATAATATGTATGTCACGTACGTACACACACACACACACACACCACACCCACCACACACACACACACCACACATATATATTATATATAATATATATAATAATATATTATATTTTATATATATTTTAAATATGGTTGGGTGTGGTGTGTGTGGTGTGTGTGTGTGTGTGTGTGTGTGTGTGTGTGGTGTGTGGTGTGTGTGTGGGTATACATAATATATTATCCATCAAGAACGGTAGACTTTTTGAGCAGCCGTGGCCTCTCCCCCATATAATATAGTATAAAAAATATATATATTATATAAATAATAAATTATAATATATTATTATAATATTTTATATATAATATATACAATATTATAATGTATATATAATATATATATATATTATAATATATATATATATATATATAATATATAATATATATATAATATAAACATTATATATTACATATATACATATCTATACTATACTATATATATTTTATCTATCTATCTATTATCTATCATCTATCTATCTATCTATCTATTATTATAATATAATTATAATTATATATTAAATATTATATTATTATATATTATATATATAAGCGTAGATATATAGCTATATACAACACACACACACATATATAATATTATATAATATATATAAAATATATATATTTTATAATATAAATTTTATATAAAATATATAAGCTTATGTAATATATGCATAAAACATATATTTTTTAATATATATATATATAAAATAATATATAATATATATAATATATTATATATATATATATATATATATATAAAAAATAAAATTATAAATATATATTAATAATTTATTTATTTATTTTTTTTTTAAAAATATATAAATCCCCCCACATACACACCACACCACAACCACACCACACACACCCACACACCCACACACACACACACACACACACACACATATATTTTATATATTATATATTATTTATATAAATATATATGTGTTGTGTGTGGTGTGTGTGGGGGTGTGTGTGTGTGTGTGTGGTGTTGTGTGTGTGTGTGTGTTGTGTGGTGTATACATATATATATTATTCAAAAATTTATTATATAATATATATAAACAATAAAAAAAATATAAGTATATATGTATACTATAATTTGTATATACACACACTTTATTTTATTATATAATATTATATATATATTATATATATATATGATATAATATATTTATATATAAAATTAATTATTTTATATAAAATAATATATTATATTATATTAATATATATAAATATATTATATATATATATATATTTATAGCTGCCACACACACACACACACACAAAAAAAAAAACACACACACAACACACACCACACACACACACACAACAACATATATATATTATACATATATAAAATTATATATATATATATATTAATATATATATATATATATAAAATACAAAAATACATTAAGTATTATGATATACTTATGTATAATACATATATACAATAATAGTATATAACATTATATACATAATCATATTATATACCATAGTACATATCTATATCTATTTTTATATTTGTATCTAGTTCTATCATCTATCTATCATCTATCTATCTTCTATCTATCTATCTATCATCATTTATATATATATGTTATAATATATATAAAATTTTTTTTGAGATATATATAAGATCCACACAACCCCCAACACAACACACACACACACACACACACACACACCACACACAACAAAATTATATATATATAATATATTATTATTAATTATAATTATATATATAAATATATATTAAGCGTATGTAATATATGCATATATACACCCCCACACACACACACCAAAAAACACACACAATAAAATATAATAAATATATATAATATTATATATATATTAATATTTATATATGTATATAAATAAAATATATATAAATAAATATATATATAATATTTTAAATAAAAAATTATTTTAATATAATATATATTATATATAATTATATATATATATTTATAAATATATATATATATATATATAAAATAACGAACGCGCATGTATATATGCAAAAATTACATAAAATATAAAATATATAAATATATATAAAATTTTAAATAAAATTATATTATATAAAATTGTATGATAAGTATATAAATATATAAATAGAAAATATTTAAATGTTATTGTACTTATATAATATAATATATAATATAAAATATATTATTAATATATTTTTATATATTTTTATTT
>NW_023648738.1:27500-30000 GCF_015228065.2 Penaeus monodon | reverse complement strand
TTCAGCCATCTTTCACTCCCCTTTAGACGTCCCAACCATAGATAATATTAATATAAGAATATAAATATATAACAATATATATAGATATATAATTATTATATATATAGTAATAATATATATATATAAGTGGATCAAAACGTCTTAATTATTTTTCTGTGCTTTTTCCACAAACATCTGTGAATCTATTTCTTTCTTCAGTGGCATGTGTAATAAAATCACCCAATTTTATCATTTAGTTATTATCTCTTCATATCTATCGAAATGATAATGTAATGTTTAAAACACGCACAATCAGCTTATATTTTTTATCATTCAAGATTTATGATTGCTTTAATCAACGAAATTTGTGTTGATAAAGCAGAGAGTCAGACTAGCAGGAATAGACAAGGCATGTGGACTAAAACTGTTCAGCATAATATGAATGAAAATAGGACAATTCAGATTGATTTAAAAAAACATGTAATTCATCCCTCCCTATAACACTCAAAACACTATTATCAGTATTGAAAACAAACATGTAACAATGTTAATGGTAGTACAAATGATGCGTAACATGCGTATGATCATATGAATTTAGTATTTATAATATAAGAATGAAAATAATTGGACATCAACAATTGTTGCTGCTAATATGCAATTGGGAAATAACATTGATAATGGCATTGAATATTAAACATTGATTAAAACGATTCTATGTTCAATAATCATAATGGTAATGATCATGACTAGTTGAATAACAATAACAAGTATAATGAATAATGCTAATAATAATAATAATGCTAAGAATAATAATAACTTATACTACTACTACTGCGTTGTAGGTTGTGTGGTAGAGTGGTAGGGGTAGCATTCTCGCTAGTAACAGTGACCCCGCAAATAAATGCCCGCACGGCACCGTGGATATAGACCCAGGCAATCCTTGCACAGCAGGGGTAGTGGGTAGGTTTTACAAGCAAAACTTTAGCACCTAGACCATACAGCACTTGTCACACGATGTATTAATAACCATTGTACCAGAACATAGGTATCTTTTTCAAAATTTTCAAAAATATTCAAATCTTTAATACA
The DNA here is from genome assembly GCF_015228065.2 of Penaeus monodon. NCBI lineage: Eukaryota > Metazoa > Arthropoda > Malacostraca > Decapoda > Penaeidae > Penaeus > Penaeus monodon. The sequence goes on along the minus strand of NW_023648738.1, from coordinate 28,932 downwards.
ATATTAATATATAAAGTAATAAGATTCTAGATTACTACCCATTTAACACTTAATTCGAGATGATGTGATTAATAATGATTAGATGACTGATAATAAATAGTAATGGGATAATTGAAATAGTTAATTTAAAACAAACCAATAATTTAAAAACTACAAAATAAATTTAGTTAATTTTAGTGCGAGATTGTGATAATAATTAATATAAAATATTTTATATTTTTTTTTTGTTAACTTTTTATTGCTATAATTCAAGACGAACGTGCGATGAAAAATTAATGATTATTATTTCATTTTATGTCTTTCATTTTATTATGATTCTATATTGTTAATTATCTATCATTACATCTCCATTTATAATACTGTATATATATTGATCATTAACGTTATAATATGTGATAATCAGTTGTTCTGGTAGCAATTAAACATATTAATACCATCCTCCTCATTTTCATATTATTAAATTACCTTTTAGATTAATTTAAAAAAAAAAGAAAAAAAAAAATTCTTCGAATCCTAGCTTTTCATACCAAGGGGGTATTTTTTAAAACTGGAGAAAACCGCGCGTCACGTAGTCCAAGAGGGACATTCTTGCTTTTTGGGTCCCCTCCGAATAACTGCCTTGGGCTGAAAATTAGGTAAAAAAATCGACATTGGAAAACAATAAGAGTAAAGGTGCGCGTAGGCGGAGTAGTTTGGGCCATCATTAGTTCTCGTGGGAACGTTGCAGCACTCTGTGTGACAAGGTAATACTCAATATTGTACCGTATGTAGGTATGAATATTATAATAAATAATATATTATATATAGATATATATATATATAGATATATTACACCTATATACACAGTAGATACATATATATAGCACACACGACCACACACACGCAAAACACACACACACACACACACACATATACAGGGGTGTTTTTTAGGTTGGTGCCTTTGTGTGTTGTATGTATGAAAATATATATATATATATATAATATATATATATATATATATAATAATTCTATATTATATATAGATATAGTACAAAATATTTTCTGTATTCTTTCTATATCCATTTATTTTAAGAAAAGTTGTACGAAAAAAATCACATGAATTCTCTGAAGGATTTAAAATCTTTGGGTCCGCGCTCCCTTCTGTTGCGTCAGAAAAATAAAACATATAAAATTATTATCAGTCCATAAAATTCACTCGTGAGATCGAGGCTTAGATAAGAGACCATTAAAAATCATATTTCTAATAGCCCGGATGACGCATAGGCAGGAGGCGTTCGTTATAACAGTGCCATAAAAGTTTTTAAATGGCTATTGTGTGTTATGCTGGTCTCGTGTTATACACATCACGCGTCATACATGACAACAGATACACACACACACATATGATATATATATAATATATATCCTATATAATAGATAATATATTAATATA
>NW_023648738.1:20000-25000 GCF_015228065.2 Penaeus monodon | reverse complement strand
GCGAGGAACCAGCTCAAAGAAAAAGGTAAGTGTCAGACTGGAGTTTGAAATTTCATCTGTTATTCTTAATTATCTGTTCTATGTTGCTATGTCTATATCTAAATCTATTTTTTTGCCAGTCTGTTAGTACGCGTATCTGAAAAAACTTTGTGCAGACCACCATGGTTTTGCAAGGAGTTTCTCGAAAAAAAATATTATATGTATATAGATATGATATATTTTATAATACTATATCTATATAGATAATTAATATATAATATATATATATATATATATGATGTAAATTATTTAGGCATATAGAATAATTACATGTAAAGCTCAGTGAATCCAGGGCAATAAAAAACAAATTGATCTGAATCATTTGTTATATTTTTTGGGACAACGAGTGTGCGGGGGAGGATACTGTGCTCGCACGATAAACAATTCGAAGCGAAAATATTAGATTAAAATATATAAACACACACACACAATACATACATAACACACACCACACACACACACACAACACCCACACAACACACACACACACACACACACCCAAACAACACAACACACACACACACACACACACACACCACACACACACACATCACAAACACAACAGACAGATATAGATATATAATGATATATATATATATATATCTATATAATATATAGTCTATATATATAGATCTGGATATGTATATGTATATGTACTATGTATATTATATGATATATATATATATAATATATATATATATATATATATATATACTACTATATTATAATATAATCTATAACATATTACATACATACACAGTAGCAAGCATTATAGATTACCCTACAGAAGTAAGTTACGAAGCCAAATTAGTTATCCATGTTAAAATATCCACTTTTGTAAATTTCAGTAAAGAAAACGAATCTTCACAACAAAGTAGAATGGACAACTTAGCTATATTCAGCTCGAAAGGTCTGTTTAGACTTGATCCAGTATGTCAATTCGTCATACAGAATAAACCAAATGTATTGGGATAAAATCACTTTTAAAGGTAAATTTTTAAAATGTGGAAAAATATAAAACCTTTACCCCAACACCTTGACACATACGCAAAAAAATAACACAGAGACACACAACAAAACAACCAAAACTTTGCAAAAAATAGACATACAGAAACACACACACACAAACACACCACACACAACACACACACACACACCCACCCCAACACACAACACACACACCAACACCACACACACACACACACACCACACACACACACCCCACACACACACACACACACCACCACACACACCACACACACAACACTACACACAAACAAACTAAAACACCCGAAAGCACACCAGTTAAGACTCCATAGACATGTACAAAAAATACGGTAAAAAAAAACACACACACAAAACAAGACTACACACACCCACCACGTAAACACTCACAGGCAACACACAACACACAAACACATACACCGACAATTAATGGAAAATCACACAGGGGAAATTATATTCAAGCTTTATAAACATACTGGATTTGGCAATGTATACTTTTAGTAATACGAACAAGTCTTTGAAATTATGGAATCCAGATAGTTTTTGAACCGGAAGCTAAAGACACTCACAAGTGACAGCTAGTCTTTATTCCAAGTCGAGAGCTTATATCCAGGAGCAGTGACGCGGAAACGGAAAGTTCTATTACAAGATATTAAGCTTGTACACACAAACATACACACTACAAACACACACCCACACACACACACACACACACACACACACACCACACCACCCACACCCCCCACCACACACACACACACACACAACACACACACACACACACACACACCACACACGCAACTACACACACCATGCACACCATACACCTTACCACACATTACACAATACATAACATATATAATATATATATATACATATTCTATTATATAATATATATATAATATATATATATAATAATAATATATATATAGCTATATATACTAGTGTGTGTGTGGGTGGTGTGTGTTTGTGCGATTCAGTGTGTGTGTGTGCGGTGTGTGGTGTGGTGTGTGGTGTGTATGTAGGTGTGTGTGTTGTGTCTGTGTGTTAGTGGTGTGGTGGTGTGTGTGTGTGTGGGTTGTGTGTGGTGTCTGTGTATGTATGTATGTATGTCTTATATATGTATATACATTATATGTATATATATAATATTAGATAGTATATATTATATATATAATATACAATATAGATATATATATAGGAGTTCCTTATGTATATATAATATTATATATATATAGTATATATATATATATATATATAGATAGATATATATATATCTATGGTGCTGTGTGGTGTGTGTTGGGTGGTGTGTGTGTGTGGTGGTGGTGTGTGTGTGTGTGTGTGTGTGTGTGTGGTTTGCATGTGTGCGTGTGGGGTGTGTATGTCTACAAGTGCGCTGGTCTAGTCGTGTACATATATGTATAATATTGCATACATATAAATACATATACAACATATAATATATAGTATAATATATAGTATAGATATACCACACACGATATACCTCTATAATTATAATATATATATATATATATAATATATAGATATATAAGATAACTCTAGACATCTATATAGTATATAATTATATATATATATAATATATGTGTGTGTGGTGTGTGTGTGGTGTGCTTGTGTGTTGGTGTGTGTGTGTTGTGTGTGTGTGTCGTGTGTGTGCTGATGTGTGTGATGTGTGTGGGTGTGTGTGTGTGTGTAGGTGTGTGTGTGTGGTAGGGTATGTGTGTGTGTGTGTGTGTGTAGTGTGTGTGTTGTGTATGTGTGTGTGTGGTGTGTCTGTGTGTCGTGTGTTGTGTGATACATATATGGGTATAAAAGGGGGGGGGGGGGGGGGGAATATATAAATATAGATTATACACATATTGTACATATATATATGTATATATAAAGATATTATAAATATATAATATATATATATAATATAGAGATATATACTAGATGATATATATAATAGATATATATATATACAGATATATATTATATAGATATATCTATATAAAATACTGATTATAGATTAGATAATTATAATAAGATATATATATATACATAATAGGTATATAGAAATAATTAACATATATATATATATGTAATATATATAATATCTATAATATAGATATATATGATGATATACGATATATATATATATAGTTATACAAATGTGTGTGTGTGTGTGTGTGTGTGTTGTATGTGTGGTGTGTGGTTGTGTGTTGTGTGTGTGGGGGCATGTGTGTGTGTATGTTGGTGTGTGTGGTGATGTGGTGTGTGTATGTATGGGTGTGCGTGTGTGTGTACATATATGTGTATAGATATATAAATATATATACACATATATGTACATAGATATATTATTGTGTTGTGATATATATATATATATAGATAAAGATAAATTATATATATATAATATAGATGATAGGTATATATATATCTATATATAATAATATATATATATCTATCAATATATATATATCTAGATATTATATGTGTGTGTGTGTGGTTGTGTGGTGTGTGTTGTGTGTGCTGTGGTGTGTGGGTGGCGTGGTGTGGTCGTGTGATGTTGTGTGTGTGTGTTGTGTGTGTTGTGGTGTGTGTATGTGTTGTGTGTGTGTGATGTGTTGTGGGTGATATGGTGTGTCGGGTTGTGTGTTGGTGTGTGGTGTGCGCCTGTGTGTGTCCGTGGGTGGTGTGTGTGGTGTGTGGGTGTGTGTGTGGGTGTGTGTGTAGGTTGTGCTTTGGTGGTAGGGTGTGTGTGTGTGTGTGTGTGTGTGTGTGTGTGTTTGTGTATACATATATGTGTATAGATATATAAATATATATACACACTATATGTACATAGATATATTTACTTGTGTATATATTATAGATAGATATATAGCTATATAGATTATATATAGATTTATGAGATAGTATATATAGATAGATGAGACAGAGAGTATAATATAAATAGATTAAACATATATATATGATATATCATATATAGTAGGTATATACATATGATAGAGAGAGATAGAGATATATATATATATATATAGTAAGATATATATATATTATCCATAGTACATATATAACGATATATATATATAATATATAGATATATTATATAATATATATATATAATATAGTAATAAATACATATAATATAGGCATTATAATCTCTAGATATATATAAAGATCTATTTATATAATATATATATAGTTCAATGCTCCTAGTGTATGATATAGAGATGATAGATATATATACAATATATGTCTATATAAATATATTAACAGAATTTAGAGATATGTATATATATATAAAATATATCTATATAAATATAGATATATAGACATTATATATAAAATATTATAACTAATATATCTTAATATATATATGTGTTGGGTGTGTGTGTGTGTGTGTATGTGTGTGTGGGTGTGTGTGGTGGTGTGTGTGTGTGTGTGTGGTATGTATGGGTGGTGTGTGTGTGCGTGTGTGTGTTGGGTGTATGTATGGGTGTGCGTGTGTGGGTACATATATGTTATAGATATATAAAAACTATATACACATATTATGTACATAGATCATATACTTGTGTATCTTATATATATATAATATATAGTATATATATATATATATTATATATATATATATATATATTATATATATTATATAGATATCTATATATATATATATATATATATATATTATGCTATATATATATATATATATATGTGTGTGTGTGTGTGTGTGTGTGTGTTGTGTGTATGTGTGTGTGTGTGTGTGTGTGCGGTGCTGGGATGTGTGTGTGTGTGTGTTGTGTGTGTTGTGTGTGTGTGTGTGTGTGTGTGTGTGTACTATGTGTGGTGTGTGTACTGTGTGTGTGTGGTGTAGTGTGTATGTGGTGTGTGTGTGTGTGTGTGTGTGTCTGTTGTGTGTGTGTGTATACATCATGTGTCTAGATATATAA
>NW_023648738.1:0-12500 GCF_015228065.2 Penaeus monodon | reverse complement strand
GAAAACGCTCACACGGCCACCGCATGAGAAAAACACGCAAGTAAACGCAAAGAAAAGGAACGAAAGCAAAGAGGATCACCCAACGCAAACCCTAAAAAAGGAAAACCAAAGAGCACCGTCTCCAGCCGGAGATTGAGGCGTTGTGTGAGCCTCCCACACCGCGGGCCTACAAGTCATCAGGTACTCGACCCACTCCTGCGTGGGACTCCCAGCAGGAGAAGGACCGATCGTGAGACCCCGGGGACTTCTCGTATACTAACGGAGGTCCGTTTTAACACACGAGGCTGAGGAAGAAGAGGCAAGGCGAGAGGAAAGAGAGGAACTGGAATGCACTACCGCTTAATCATTCCTCCTAGACGGCGGAGAGCCTTAGGGACGAAGACGAAGACCAACATGTAGCATCTCCAGGAGGCCGAGACCACAGACGTCTCTCGAACGTCGCCTCTGTGAACGCGAGGAGGACTCAACGGTCTTTTTGAGCAAAAGCGTTATTGATGGGTTGTTAAATTCTCGAGGGATTTAGTGAGTACCACTCCGAAAAGGGTACACGCCAGCACACCAAAAAACAGACAAAAGGTTCAGTTCGAATGAAAAGTGGAAGACAGAGCAAAAGAAAAGATCTGCCCGTAATGACGATAATCCCGCTTTCCGCATGCCAAAGACGACAAAAATCGAGGGAAGAGATAATCCGTCATGCCCTCATCAACGAGTGGAAAGTGGAAGGGAAAGGAAAATCCGTCCTGTGCCAAAAAAGGAAAAAAGAAAGGCGAACCCACCGAGAAAATGGAAAATTCTGGAAAGCAATAAGGAAATGCCGAAAAATCAGCGCAGCGGGAGTGGAGCAAGCGGCTAGAAAGCAAAGAAATCGCCAGGGAAATAGCCAGTCCTCAGTGGGTCTCGACCGGATGGCAGCGCCCTCAGCAGCGAAACTCCCGCAGACCGAGAGCACGTCGTGGCAGTTCCTGTTTCTTCCGGGAGGACAGTCTCGACCAACGGGGCTCTGGCATCAAGCACTTCAACAAAGCTCTGTCGAGGTCGGTTATAGTCAAAAATTTGGGAAAATAATTGCGAGGGTTAGGGGTAGCTAGATAATCCAAGAATCCGGCGAGCCTCAGCATGAGAGAAGGTCAGGAGTAAGATCAGAAAAACTCGAGAAGTGCAGAGAACAGTGACTATAGAAATGATGTCACCCGTTAAGGACTCTTCAACAGAAAGGAATATTCGGTCTTGCCCAGATAGCCGCGGTCACAGGAGGAAAACGGAAATGCCAAAACCAAAAACGGAATTTCTAGTATAAGGGAAGTCGAACTTACCGCTACTGAAAGTTCACATATGATTTTGTGAATTCAAAAACCAAAAAACTCTCCCCCAGGAACACCGAAACTGCATCGCGGAGCAGGAAAGGAAAGTCTTCCTGAAAGCGTATAAAGCAAAGGGGCGCCTCCAGCTGGAGGAGTCCCCGGAAAAGCCGCGTCCAACAGGCAAGCAGGTTAAATTCGGATCTGAAGGGGAAAGGAAACGGTGTCGACGAAAGACCTGCTCTTGCCTCCGCCGGTGCCTTCGACGAGCAAAGGCACGGGAGTGCTGCCCTCGACCATGCTGGGCTCGCGAACATCGTCGAGAGAATGTTTCTCGAGAGACATGAGAGACAGACTCGACGCGATTCCTCAGACTCGGACAATTCGGAATCCCGAGAGAGAAAGACGAGAAAGGCGGGAAAGAAGAAGACGAAAAGACAAAGAGAGAAGAGGAAAGAGAAAGAAGAAAGTCAAGAGCAGGAGAAGGCCGCAGCTGGACCCCGTCGACGAAGAGTTGCCAAGACGATTTCCTCGAGAAGTGACATCTCAGCGAACTGATCAAGCGGCAGATCCCGAGAGCGGAGGAGGGACGCGGCTTCCAAGGACCCAAGAGGCGAAAGACAAGAAGAAGAATGAAGAAGAAGAAGCGCAAGAGGGACCGCCGACTCGGAAGAAAGAAGGACGCCAGCGACGCCGACCTCAAAGCAGGAGCTGTCTTGGTGTCCTGAACCGCAAACACGGCATTTGGTACGAGGTCACAGTTCCCGCCCTCAAGGACGTTCAGGGCAGAACGAGGCCCGCGGCCCGAAGGAGCCCCCTTCGCGCCCCTCCCGCCGCCGAGCAAAACCAAGAAGCGGAAGGCGGCGAATGAAGAAATTCAAAAGCTTAAAGACATTAAGACAACAGAAAAGCGCGCAGTCTCCTCGCCGTCGCCCCCTCCTTCGCTTCTCCTTCCTCTATCCTCCTCCCCCAGTTGCTCAGGAACGCCCCCGAGTCGGAAGTTCTTCCAGGCTGGCTTCGGCTGTAATCACGCGGAGAGGAACTACTACAGCCTGCTCCCTCCGCTACTTCAATCTCTTGGGTCCGAGGAAGACACATCGACGACCTGTTCCTTTCGCCTCGTGCAGGTGTGATCGGGGAAAGGGTTCATGGGGTTGCTTTGGGGCTTTCGTGATTCGGTCGTGTGGCATGTGTGAAAATACGGAGACAATGGGTTTTTAAGTTGGTGAATTGGGCACGGTAACGAGAGGAAAAGGTTGGGTTTTTAAGTCGGTGAATGTACCGTTAACTGAGCGGAAAGGTTGGGCTTTAAGTCGGTGAATGCACGTTAACTGAGAGGAAAAAATTGGTTAAGTTGGACGATTGGTAAGTTACACTAAGAGAAAACATGTTGCGGTTAGATAAATTGGCGCACACGCTGACTGATGATGTAATTGATAGTTGTTGTGTTTTAAGTTTTATGATTAAAGTTGAGCTGACGACAAGAAAAAAAGAAGTTGCTTTATGCTGGCATTTCATAGATGAATTGACAATAATTAAGAGAAAATGCTTGGTTTATTTTTTTTAGGGTGTCTAAGAGAGAATGGCTTATGTTACTGAGATGAAAATTGTGGTTTGTGTTGGCGTTTTAAGTAGATGAAATGAGGTTGATAGAAAAAAAATGGATTTGGAGGTGGGATGTTTGTAAGTACACGGAATTTTAACGCTAATTGAGAAAAAACGTTGATTGTTCGTGAACGTTTTAAGTAGTTTAAAAATGCACTCGCACATGCTGTATAAGGGTACTTTTGAGAAATGAACTTTACGGTCATCGAAGGAAATACTGTATTGTGGATACTTGTAAATTAGGGGAGAATGGCGTCGTTACCTGAAAAAAAATCCAGGTAGATGGACTGCGATACGTAAGATTCAATAGCTAGGTTATGCATGTAATGTGTGACTAGACAAGGTGATATAAACTAAGAGAGATTCGGCTTTAGCTTTGGTAGATCGATAGTAGTAACGTCCCGATGAAAGCGAATGTCGGTCAGTATAGCCAGTTGTCCGAATATATACCTATTATTTACTCCTGCGAGTTTTATCGTAGGCATTTTGAATAGACAACCGTATAGCTTCTTTCATGGAATAATAAATTTTACCAACCATTCCCGGACTGAGAATTTGAATCTTTTCCAGACGCCACGTGGAGGTATGCAAATATACAGTTGCTAATCATGAATTTAAGCAAATTTTTTCTCTAAAAAAGACCTTATCTCCTCACCCCCCCTGCCCCCACTTTTTTTACAGGACAGGCAGGGTGCACCCCGTGCCGCCGGTGAGGTCGGAAATCGGGTTCTCGGACTAGCGCCGAGAAGCGGCCGACCACACCCCCCAAAAAAAAACGACCGCCCCCCCACGACGGGGGGGCGGGGAAGGGCCCCCACGACGGGGGAGGCAAGGGAAAAAAGAAAAAAAAAAAACAACAAAAAAGGGGAAAGGGGGGAAAAAAAGTAAAAGGGTGGCGAGAGGGCTGTCGGCGGGTCTTTGACACGACCCGGGCAGCTGGGGCGGGGTCTTGAGAGGACCCCTCTGCCTGCGTCACGCGACTTGACAATATGCAACATACAAGCAACGTACATACACGCATATCACATAGCACGCATATGCAACATACCACCGCATATGCAACATTTTACACGCATATACGCACATACATTGCCATTATGCAACATACACGCCTATGCACATTACATGCATATTCCACACACACGCGCTTGCATATATGACACACGTACACACCGTATTACACCCACGCACCATATACATATAACGTAATGCGGGTACACACCCACACACACACACACACTCACTCCCACACACTCACATCAAACACACACCACACAACACACACACACACAACACTCCTCACAACACACTACACCACACAACCCACAAACACACAACACACACACCACCACCACACAACCTACTACACACACTACACACACACACACCATCACACCACACAACACACACACAATACATACATGCATACACCATACACATCCTCATGATCACCATCACTCAATTCATTTTATCTTTTTACTATGTTGATAGTTGTTATGTCTATAATGATCCGATTGATAGTAAAAAATGATACGTCAACTATCGTCGGCCATCCTCATCACTATCATCGCCACTTATCATTTCTTTATCCGTTGAATCGTTTATTTGCCACTTATCATCATTTGTTCGTTTCTTACATTAATCATCAACATGGATTACCACCACCTCAGACCAGTCATTATTGCCACAAAAAACATCTCATCCTTTCTAATTTGCTTTCTTGGACCAAACCCACCCCCCGTCACCCATTTGTTCTTTTGTTTGTTTTTTTCTCCTGGTGTTGCCTCCTACGCCCCTCTTGCCTACTCTCTCTTTGTTCGCTCAGCTACATTAAACCTTCCAAAAAAAAATCCCCTTCTTTTTTTTATTATCCTTTATTTCAACTAATTCGCATTCTCGTATTCAACCTATTAATAACCTCTAGCATCTCCCCTCTCCCCCCCCCCCCCCCTCCCTGTTGCCCCCACCCCGGTCTTCCCTCCCTCCCTAATCCCTCTTATCCCCCCTTCCCTATCTCTCCATCCCTTATTGCTGTCTCACTTCCTCCTCTTCTTCCTTGTCAACTTTTTCTCCCTCTCCTCCTTTGATCTCGCATCCGCCTTTTTTTTTTTTTCCTACTCTCTCTTGCGCCCCTCTTCTCCGCTACCCCCTCCCACCCCCCCGCATCACTACCCCCCCCCTCCCCCTTTTTTATCCCCTCCCCCCCCCCCCCTCTATTCTGCTCCATTTGCTTTCTTTCTTCTCACTCTCGTTTTTCTTTCCCTCCTTTTTCTTCTTTTTCATCCACATCTTCTTTTTTATATTATTCTCCCCTATCCCTTCTTCCCGCATTACTCTCTTCTTGTCCCTTTGTGTACCTCAAACATCGTTCCTCCCACATCCCTCTCCCACATACCACTCTCCCCTTTATCCGCTCCCTCACACCTCAATTTCTCCTTTAATCCCTCCCCCCTCCCCCTGCTCTATCTCCTCCCTCTATTACTATCTTCCTCCACTTCTTTCCGCCCCTCTTCCCCCTTACTCTTCTTACCTCGCTTACCCCCTTATCTTCTTTAATCCTCCTCTCACTTTCCTTCCCTCCCTACCCCCCTTCCCCCTTCCCCCCTCCCCCTCTCCACTTCCCCCTCCCAAACCCTTTTTACCCCCTTCCCCGTCCCCCTCCCTTCCCCCCCTACCATCTCACCCCTTCCTCTTTCCCGGACGTCCCTTTGTTTTTTTTCCTCCCCCCGTCCTCCATCTCCCCCTCCCCTCCTCCTCCACGCCCCCTCCTACCCCCCCTTCTTCCTACTCTCCTACCACCCTCCACCCCCCTCCTACTAACACCCCCTTTTCCTTCCCCTCTGCATACCTTTGTTCCTCTCTCCCTTAACCCCCCCTCCTATTCCCTCTTCCTCCCTCACCATCATCCCCCTACCCCCCTCCACCCCCCCACCCCCCCCCTCTCATACCCCCCCCCATTCTCTCTCCTCTCTCCCCCCTGCCCTCACCCCCCCCTCTCACAGGGCACTCGCAATCCTCCCTCCCCCCCCTCCCCTCCTTCCCCCTCCTGCCCCCCCCCCTATCCCCCTCCCCTCCCCCTTTACCGAATCCCCCCTCTGCACCCCACCACCCCACCCTATCCCGCTCGTACCCCCCCCCTCCCCCCCCCCCTGCCCCCCCCCCGCCCCCACCAGCCCTTCACCCACCCCTGGATGACAGGGTGAAGCTGGAAGGACGGCGCACCTTTAGAGTCCACTTGAGGCAACCAAGTACTGGCGTACGCCTCTTTCCGTCCTTAGAGGAACCCACAGCGGAAGGCATACAGTTATCTTGAACACGAGGGGCCATGTTTTCAAAAGTCAGTGGACGATGGTTCTCTTTGTGTTCTTAATTAAAAGAAATAAAATAAACTTATGTAACATGGGGGAGGTGCTCAGCTACTTAAACTGCATGTGGCCGTAAGGCGTCACTTCTTCATTTGCTTCTACTGACAACTTTTGCCGCTCATGTCTATTCCCCTTTACCCATCAGAAAGCGAAGATCATCCCATCTGAGGAATTTTAACGCTATACACAGGTTTTTTCGTGGGCGGGGACAACATGTTTTAACCATGATTTCTGAGGCTTTTAATCAAAGCGGGGGCTCGCAGATGTCATTGGCCACAAGCGAGCAGCGGGAAGACGACGGGCCTCTTGCAAGTGCACACACACACACACACACGCACACACACAAACACGCACACAACACAACCACGCACACCACACACACACACCTCACACACACAACACCCCCCACACACACCACACACACACACAACAACTACCCCACACACACACAACAACACACACACTACAAACACATACCAACCCTACCCACACAAAGAACAGCTTATTTACCGAAATTAAAAAGCGTATTTACGCATTGTGCCTACATGCCCCTTATAACCTCACCTTAAATACCATAACATACATACATAATACATTACACACATAAATACAGACATACATACATTACATCCATAATACAGACATACATGCAAGCATGGGTATATACATACATTACATGATACATGCATCATACCCACAGCATAATACAATATGCTACGTACATAGATACCAGCCATCCATCCATCCATCCCATCCAAGCCATACCATCATCATTCATCCTTCCATCCATCCATCCATTCCATACATTTTTCTAACATTACACACACACACACCAACACCACACACACACACCATACACCACACACACCAAAACACACTACATGATATTTGCATATACATATATGCATGCATACATTCTTAAATGCAGCATACATAAACATTCCATATGCACACATAACATACACATGCTGCGATACTTGTATACAAACATACAAACATACATACACATACATACACATGCATGGATACTTGTATACAAACATACATACATACATACATGCATACATACATAACATACATTACCCACTACATACATTTAATACATTACATACCTACATACATACATAACAACATACATTGCATACTACACTACATTGTCATCATATGTACCTGTAGGTTTTGTTACGTACATAAATACATATAGTACATCCCATAACATACATACCAATAATACCTAACATACATCCATACAATATATACATATACAATAGCATAACATACATACCATTCATACATACCTACATACAATACTATACATAACATTAAAGATACACATTACCATACATACATACCACGCATACACACCACACACACCCACACACACACACACTAACACACCACCACACACAACAGCACACCACCACCACACCACACACACAAAAAACTACGTTACGTTACGTATCGTACATCACCATTACATACATACATACAGTACATACATACAACAGCATACATACATACATACATAGACACAATCATACATACCTACATGCATGGCATATAGACAGACCAAACAGAAAAGCAGGCAACGGGCAGACAAACAACCAGATAGGGGCAGATCATACATTGTAGAAATTCACACAGACAACATTAATGGCAATATAGAAAAAAACTAAAATTAACAATAACTATAGTAAATGACTGATAATGAGTAATGATAGTTTCCTATAGTGCTCGCAATGGTAATAAGCAATGATAGTAATGAACATATTAAATAGACGACAATTATAATATGATTATGTATAAAGTAATAATGATTTGCATACTCCTGCTCCAAACTACTACTATTACTCACTGCAACTACTACTACCAATAACGCGTGCAATAGTTGGACGGAGTAATACGTAGATACAATGATGAGTATAAATATGATGAGAATATGTTGAGCGGAGTAATAATAAAAATGATGAACAAGAATGATAATAATTCAATTAATTATAATAAGTACTGCTTAATAATTAAACGTTGTTTCCCGATAATACAATACGGTAAAAATAATGATGAGTCATGATAATAGTATTGATAAAAGAGAAGAGGAGAAGAGAGAGAGAGAGAGAGGGGAGAGAGGAAAAGAGAGAGAGAGAGGGGAAAAAAGGAGAAAAAGGGGAGGAAAAGGGAAGAGGGGGGGAAAAGAAGATGTTAAGGCGAAAAACGAAAAAGTTTTTTTTTGAGAAAGAGAGCCTTGTTACTTTTTTTACCCACAAAATTTTTTTGGAGAAAGTATAAAGGAAAGGGGAAGGAAAAAAAAAAAAGGGGAAAGGAAAAAACCCAAAGGAAAAGAAAATTTTTTTTTGGGAAGAGAAAAAAAAAAAGGCCCAAAAAAGGAAAAGGGAGGGGAAATTTTTAAATAAGGAAAAATGAAGGGGAGGGGAAAGGGGAAGGAAAAGGGCCCCCAGGGGGAAGGGGGGGGTTTTTTGATTGGGGGGGGGGGGGAAGAGGGAAGGAGGGGGAAAAAGGGGGGAAAAGGGGAAAGAAATGGGGGAGAGGGGGGGCAGGGGGGTTGGGGGGGGTTTTTTTTTGTTTTGAAAGGTATTTTTTTTTTTTTCGGGGGCCTTTTGGGTTGTTTTGTTTTTTAAAGTTTTTGGGGTTTTTTAAATTTTGGTTTTTGGGTTTTTGGTTTTTTTGGGTCTTGGAAGGTTTGTTTTGTGGGGGAAGGGGAAAAGGGCCAATTCCTACGGTGAAAAACCCCCCTCAAAAACCAAATAAACTCCAAAAAACCCGCTTTCCCCCCCAACTGGGAAAAGAAATTTGGCGGGGAAACCCCGGGCCGCGGGGCCCTTTGAGCTTAGGGGAATAATGGGTGAATCAAAGAAGGGGAGTTCATTTTTTTTTTTGGGCGGGGGTGGGTTGGGAAGGGGGGGGAAGTGTGGGCTGGGGGGGGGGGGGGCCTTTTCCTTTTTTTGTATTTTTTTAGTTTTTTGAATTTTGTCGTTTGGTTTTTTTTTAAAAAGGGTTTAAAGGGGGTTGTTAAAATGAAAAAAACCCCCAAAGCGGAAAAAAAAACATTTTTTCCGCAAAAATTTTACCCGACAGGGGGGTTTGCGGAGGGAAAAGGAAAAGAAAAAAGGGGAAAAACCCTCCTTTTTTCCGAAGGAAAAACCTTGGAAGTCGAAAAAAAAAAAAGGGGGGGAAAAAAGGGAAAAAAAATTTGCCGGTTTAAAAATTTTTTTTTTAAATTTTTTACGTTTTTTCCCAAAAAAAAAGATCGGGAATACGAAAATATGACAAGGCGGACATCCGCTTTGGAATTTGGGCGGGAATGGGCTACGTATAGTTTTTTGTGTCGAGAGTCCAATTCCGTGACATTCCCCTCACACACACACAAAAAAAAAAAAAAAAAATAATAATATTTTTTTAAAGACAGAAATTTTCCTCGGGCTGGCATCAAAGAACGTCGTGGAAATCGCGACAAAGGAAAGCATTGAATGTAGCCTGCCTGGAACCCAAGGGAAACGCAAAAAAGGATCCGGGGAGGAGAACGATGGGGGGAAAATGAAACATACCACGAGGAGCTGATTCGGGCTTTATGCACGCATGGGAAAGGGAAGGGCGTAGGCAAACCCAATGGCGTCCTGGCAGCAGGGGGGTCAGGTCGTGTGGTAAGCGGAGGGGGCCCGCCCAGACGGTCATGTCGCGGGAGAAATTGATATACGGACACCCGTTCGGAGGCAACCACAGTTTGGCGGAGTTTAGCGGGGGATTCCCCGGGTTTTAAAGGGGAAGATGGATGATGCGGCCTTTCACACGGCACTCGTGCAGCGGGGGGGCATCAGCCGCCGCCAGTGCCTCGGCCCTCTGCGGACAGTGTAGAGGAGCGAACCCGATTTTAGAACTAGCAACGACACGGGTTTTGTTGATATTCTAGCAATGTAAAATCTAGTGATAGAAATAGCAGTGTTTTGGGCCTTAGTTTTAATACATTAGTAACCCGGGGGATTATTGATAAAATAGGGGGAGGGGGGTCTTAACGAGAGTAAAACAGCCAATTTTTTTTGTATAGAATAGAAAGCCCACGATAAAGCGAATTAACACAGACTTAGAAACGGTAAAATACGAGCATCGGGGTTTTTTGAGCGCTCTTCCAGCAAATTTTAATAGGGGAAGAGCGTCCTCTGGTCCGGATCGCAGAAAGGCGGTACGTCGTGTCCGGGGCGCCGAAAGTGCCCAGAGAAACAGAACGACGCTACAGGTAAACCCCCGTATGCAGGCCCCCAAGCGGAGATGTAAGTGTGGGGAAAGGACCCCGCTGGCCAGGGGCCTGAAAAAGTTTCCTTTAGAATTGACATTACACTCTCTGCTAGCGGCGACGGGGACAAGATTCCCCTGATGCCCCCTGAGTCTCTGGCGGCCGCCAGCAGGCCGGCAGTTCACAGGAGATGGTCGCAATGCCCCACCTGCAGCCGTCGGGGCGGTGGAATGGGGTTCCGGAGAGCAGTGTGCGCGGTGACCGGCGCTGGGGCGAAGTTCTGGTGCAAACAGGGGGGGGGCGCGAGGGGCCCACCACCTCGGGGGGTCTACCCCGTGGTCCGATGGGTTTCTTTGGGCCGAGGGGGACCCTTTTGTGCCTGCTGAACATCACAAAATGATCGTTTTCCTGCACCCTCGTGGCCGTGTGTCCAGCGACTCGTGTGCGCCCCCAAACCCCTCCCCCTTCTCCATTGGGGTCGGACTGCATGCCGGGCAGTGCGCCGGCGGAGACGGCCGTGCTCGTGTTCATGCGCTTCGCCGTGACCACGTGCTCATGACGTCGTGATCTGGCGGTCATCACCCTGTCCCGCTTTTCCAAAGCCAAAGTACTACCGCGCTTCTCCTGGCGGCTACGGACTTTTTGACGGGACCATTGTGTGGGGCCCACGCAGCCTAAAACCCAGGGGTGGGCTGAGGAGGTTCCCCCCTCGAGGGGGGGGTTCCCGACACGCAAACTACCCGGGCCCCAGCTTTCCGCCATCCCCAAAATGTCGGGGGGCGTCTCGGACGGGGTGACGCGATCGGGGTTTTTTCGCCACCCCGGAGATCACTCGCTTTACACACTGTCGCTGAGGCCTGGCCCGTACCTGTGTCACGCGCAGAAAACTACCGCTCGTTCCCGCGCGGGGGTTTCACGCCGCCATCCTCATGTCGTGGGCTGCGGCCTCGCGTGCCGTCGCTGACTTTATTACCGTCCGCAGAAGCAGCACGACTCTGCGTCAATACGACACGTCGGCCCTTGGACGTCCCCATCATTAAAAACGAAGGCAAAATGCAAAAGTATTACAATTATTGATCACGCCGTGCCCGGGCGTGCCTTTTGGGTGATCTTGGGCTGCCCGTGCCTTCCCGCGCTGCTCGTGTTCCGGCAGGACGCTCGCAAATAAACTCGACACGGCGACCCCCTCGGTGCGCAGGGGAAGCGGCGCTGCAGCTGAGCAGAGCTCCCTGTCGCGGCGGCGAGCGCCCAGCTTGGCCAACGGGACCCGAGCGTGGGGGCACCGGGGCCCCGCGCCTACACCTCTCCCAAAGGTCCCACCCGAGCCACCCCGCCCCCGCCTACAAGTCAAATTCACGTCCAGGAAAAAGAAGGGCGAGGGCAGAGGGGGCGGGTCCGCGCCGGAGCGGGGCCCCCCGCGGCCGCCCCCGTGTCCCGAGGAGAACCTGGGGGCCGAGGCCTTCGAGCGCGAGCGAGCTGGGGCCCGGGCCCTCGCCCAGAGCTGCTCGGGGGCGCTGCTGGGGGGCAGTCGCGCCCCGTCTCGGGCAAGGCGCCCCCGCCACGCTCGCGCACGGTAGGTCTTGGGTTCCCCCCAATCTATTGCACTCGCCTCTCTCTCTCGCTCTCTCACTCTCTCTCTTCTCCCCTTTTGTTCTTTCTTTTCCCCTTTCTCTCTCTACTATTATCTATTACTACTACTATCATTTCTATTATTCTTCTTTATTTATTTATCCATCTATCTATCTATAAATTCTTTCTACCTATCTGTTATTATCTTCCGTCACCATCTATCTATCTTTTTGTTATTTCCTTTTTCCCCCCCATTGAAACACTCTCACCTCGCCCCATCCTTCACCCCCCCGATCGTCGCCCGCCTAATTTCCCCCTTTCCCCAGAAGGCGACGGAGGGGGGGGACCGGGTCGGCGGAAAGGGGGGAGTCCGCGGGGGCTCCCTGGGGGCCCCT
Organism: Penaeus monodon; assembly: GCF_015228065.2. Lineage (NCBI taxonomy): Eukaryota > Metazoa > Arthropoda > Malacostraca > Decapoda > Penaeidae > Penaeus > Penaeus monodon. The sequence goes on along the minus strand of NW_023648738.1, from coordinate 22 downwards.
CCCCTCCTTCCCGGGGGGGGGT
>NW_023648737.1:0-6692 GCF_015228065.2 Penaeus monodon | reverse complement strand
GCGTTCGGAAAACCTCCCTTTTACGTTTTATATAGCTCTAGGAGGCGATAGTTGGCGACAAAAGAAGCTAGCGTTTAGCCCCGGGCAGCGCCGTATAAACCGGGCCTCTACGCAAAAGACGTCATGTTCTCTTTTCAGCTTTTTCTTAAAATAAGGGAAGCACCATTCCCATTCTTTCCTTAAAACACATCATGGGATAAGTAATTTTCCCTTAAAATAAAAAAACAAATTTATTTTATAGACAGGACGCGATTTGTTTTATTGCTTTTTTTAATTTCAAACAAATTGGTTTTATTAATTAAAAAATGTCATGTTTGTTTTTACCCTTTGATTTTCCCTGGGAAAATAACGCTTTTGGGCTTTCCCCTCGGGCAGCAAATCATTTATACAAAGAAAGTACTAATTTTTCTTTGAATAAACAAAAAGAATGTTTTGGCTTTTTTTTTTAAAAAATTTGTAAAAAAAATTTTTCCATTAGTTAAACAAAAATGGTGCTCAGTATATAAAACTTCTCGTTAAAGGGGTCCCTCATTACATTGCCCCCCGTGAATCCCCGTGTAATCTCGCTGAACACAAAAAAAGTGCCGTAATAGCGGGGCCGTAATATAGGATAATCCGATATGCGAAGCTTAGCTCGCCCGGGCTATGTCATGAGGGGACCCCTGGTCGACTACTGCCGACTCGCTCACGTGGTCAGGGGGCTGACTCGGCTGAACCTAGTCCTTACCCCCGGGGTGCCCGCCACGCATAAACCTCCGGGCGAAATTTGAAATTCTCGCCCCTGGGCGGGGCGCGAACCGCCGACCCCTCGGATGGAGGCCACACTTTACCACTGTTCTACCCGGGAGGCTTCCGTAATATTGGAAACGCTTTACCCAACCAGCAAAGAAAAGCTAAGGCAAACGGGGGGACAAACCCCTTTTTCATACCAATCTTTTTTTTCGCCATTTAATAACTCCCTTGACTAATGATTGCTCAGGTAAATTTTAAACTAGCCATTTTAAAAACGGAAAAATAAAGTGTGACAAAGCGTTTAATTAAAAGAAATTATCTTCTTTTAGTGACTGCCGCCCCTACTGTCCTTTCGGCCCTACCCCTCGCATCATCCTAAACCCCATAAAACGTCCCCGCGCCAATATTTCAGTTGGACCATGGCGTGGCGAAGGGACCGCTTTTAAGGAGGCGCTGCAGGAGTGTGGAGGGTCCGGGGGTTTTTTAGGTTCGGGAGATTTTTTGGGCCAAAATATCCGAGGTAACGCGTCCCCCCGAGGCCTGCGAGGGGTAAAAGTCAGGGGTTGCCCTTATCGGTGATGATATCAAGATGGCGCCCAAGTGGCGCGGACTAGACCCAGGGAAAAACTTCAAAGGTTTTTGGGCCAAAACCGCTCAGTGTCGTTTTTATGAATTTGTCGTTTATTAAAATATAATTTATTATATATTTAAAATAAAATTTTAATATTTAAATTTAAATTTTGTTTTATATATAATATTATATTTTATATTTTGTTTTATATATTAAAAATATATTTAAATTTTAATAAAATTAAAATATATTAAAAAATATATTATAAAATTTTTTAAAAAAAATTTAAAAATAAAAAAAAAATATTTAAAATATATAAAAAAAAAAAAAATTTTTTTTTTTTTTTTATGAAAAAAAAAAATATAAATATAAAAATATTAAATATATATATAATTATTTTATATAATTTATATTTTTTTATAATAAATATATATTATATATATATATATAATATTAATATATAATATATAATATATTTTTTAATATATTTACAAAAAAAAAAAAAACCTATAAAAAATTATAAATTAATATAAAATTATAACTAATATATATTAATTTTATTAAAAATTTTATTATTTATTAATATAAAATATTAAAATTATATATATATATATATATTTATATATATATATATATATATATATATTATATTTTTAAAATTTATTATAAAATTTATATATATACTTTTTATATATATATATATATATATTTATATTAAAATATTATATATAAAATACTTATTTTTATATTATATTACTTAAATATTTTAAATTATATATTTAAAAAAAAAACTATATATATATTAATATAAAATTATTATTAATAATTAATATATATATATTATATATATTTTTTTTTATATATATATATAATATTTTTTTTTTTTTTTTTTATTTTAAAATTTAATATAATAAAATTATATATATATAAATATATAAAAATATTATATAATAATTTTATAAAAATATTTATATATTTATATATATATATATATAATAATATTATATATATATATATATATAAAATTTTATATAATATATATATCATATTATAAATATTTTAAATATAATATATAATATATTATATATATTTTAATTATATTAATAATTTGAAAATTATTAATATATTATAAAATATATATAAAATTATATATATATATATATATATATATATATATATATATATATATATACACATGCATATATATATATATTATATAATATATAATATATACATATATATATATATATATATATATATTATATATATATATATATATATATATATATATATATATTATATATATATATCATATATATAAATATGCATTCATAATAATATATTATATATATATATTATATATATATAATATGATATATATCACATATATATATATATATATATATATATATAATATATATATATATATATATATATATATATAAACGACAAATTCATATAAACGACACTGAGCGGTTTGGCGCCAAATACCCGTTGAAGATTTTCCCTCGGTCTAGTCCGTCGCCACCTTGGGCGCCATCTTGATATCATCACCGCATAAGGGCAACCCACTGACGGTATCCCTCGCAGGCCTCGAGTGGGACGTCGTTACCTCGGATATCTTGGGCCAAATCTCCTCGAAACCTAAAAATGCCCAGGACGCCTCCATCATCCTCCTGCAGCGCCTCCGTCAAGCGGTACCTTCGCCACGCCATGGTCCATACGTGAAATATTGGTAGCGGGACGTTTATTATGGGGTTTAGGATGATGCTGAGCGGGTGAGGGCCGAAAGGAGCAGTAGGGGCGGCAGCTCACTACAATAGAAGATAAGTTTCTTAGATTTAATCGCTTTGTCACATTCTTATATTTTTCCCGTTTAAAGATGGCTAGTTGAAACTTTACCTGTAGCAATACATGTAGTCAAGGGAGTTATTAAATTGGCGAAAAACAAAGATTGGTATGAAACGAGGGTCGTACCCCTTGTTTGCCTTAGCTTTTCTTTGCTGGTTCGGGTAAAGCGTTGCCAATATTACGGCAAGCCTCCGGGCTAGAACAGTGGTAACGTGTCGGCCTCTCATCCGAGGGGTCGGCGGTTCGCGCCCCGCCCAGGTGCGAGAAGTTGCAATTGTCGCCCGGAGGTTACTGCTGTGGCTGGGCACCACGGCGGGTAAGGACTAGGTTCAGCCGAGTCAGCACCAGCTGACACACGTGAGCGAGTCGGCAGTAGTCGACACAGGCCGGGCTCCCCTCATGACATAGCCCGGGCGAAGCTAAGCTTCGCATATCGGACTTATCCTTATATTACGGCACTGCTATTACGGCACGTTTTCTGTGTTCAGCGAGATTACACGGGGATTCTACGGGGGGCAATGTAATGTCAGGCATCCCTTTAACGAGAAGTCTATATACTGAGCACCATTTTTGTTGTAACGTAATGGAAACTTATTTTACAATTTTGTAAAAACAATGTCCAAAACATTCTTTTTGTTTATTCAAAGAACCTTAGCTTACTTTCTATTGTATAAATGATTTGCTGCTCCGAGGAAAAGCCGAACGCGTTAATTTTCCCAGGATAAGTCAAGGATAAACACGAAACATGACATTTTAATGTAATAAACACAAATTCGTTAGAATTAAAATAGCAATAAAGCATAATCGCTGTCTCTGTCTATCAAAATAATATTTGTTTTATTCATTATAAGGGAAATCTACTGTATTCCTATGATGTGTTTGAAGGAAAGAATGGAATGGTGCTTCCCTTATTAATAAGAAGAAAGCTGAATAGAGAACATGACGTCTTTTGCGTAGAGGCCGGTTTATACGGCGCTGCCCTTGACGCTAAACGCTAGCTTCTTTTGTCGCCAACTCATCGCTCTCCTAGAGCTAATATAAAGCTGATAAAGACGCACGCGGTAAGTGTATTGAGCTGACGTTTCAGCTTTCTACTTGCCGTTCTCGCCCTTGTATCACGCCGCATAAGACTTCGTAACATCTCACCCGACTATCCCTGGCGCCTGGCCGTGACGGAAAACGAACAATAGATGGCGCAGAAAGCGACGCTGCAGAGGACCTGCCTGCAGGAGACGCTGACAAACGAATGCGGACTCCTTGGACGGTCCTTACTGAGAAGAAAGATGGCGTGGTTTATTGAACAGACGTTTGGCCCTTAAACGCTTGAAATAGCGCCTGAAATACGTATTTCTGAAAGCTGGCGACAGAAAAGGGAAAGCAGTTGTTTGGCGCCAGAGCCTGATTGGCTAGCCAGCGTGATTTTATTTCCTTCTATATTGATATATGTATATATGTATATTTTACGTTCCTTTTGTTTATATAAAAATGCCATCTGTTTTTATTAAATACCTCCTATGCAAATATCAATTGAAAATGAGCAATCACAAAACAAATAAAATAGAAGCTGGACGCCTCGAAGAACAGACAATGTTTTTAAGAACAACGAGTCTTGCTGCGCAGACTCCGGATAAACGACCTTGTTCGCATAGAAGGTCGGGTCAACGAATGTGTAAAAGAGTTGCGGATTACCTTGGTTCAGTGATTTACGCTCGGTGTTTTTAACGTATTTTTATTTTTGGATTTTTACTCTCACTGTTTAGCGGAGGATCAACGAAGCTGAGGAATTACAGCAATTTTAAAGGTATTGTTTATCTGTTTTTATTAGGATTGCTCTTTTTCGTGGAGGTTTTATTTTACTTTGGTTTACTTTGTTATGGCTTAATGATAGTAATAACTTAAGGAACTGGCTTTTATTTTCATTTCATCACATTTTTGTCACTTATTTTAAACTAGTGAGTTGATGAATTCAGTAATATGTTCTTTATATATTCTACTGAACTTGTAGAACACACTTGTTTGGTGGTATCTCTGTTCATTCGTATTTTCTTATTATTTTCTTTTCTTTGTCAATCTTCGTACTTTTGGTTAACGTGAGTACATTGACGATGCAACACAACATGCAGGCCTTTCCTTCGGTCAGGTTAGATAGATATAGCTTTGGCCACGATACTGACAGCTAATTTCGCTACCACATGATTAATTCTAACCTGCCCGTAGTACCGAACCCTATGTATACTTTTGTGCTGAAACAGGAATCGCGAGATTCACTCTCACAAGCTCCTACGGCCCGTCCAGGGACTCAGCATCCCCCTACATAAGCCGTTTGCACGATGCTGGTAAAAATTAATTTTCTGTAAGCCGCCGTTGTCCTTTGTGCAATGGAGCTCGAAGCTTGAATGGTAACTATTATGAGAAAACAGCTTCGCATATCTGACTTATCTTTATCCTTAAAGAGAAGTGTATGAGAACGAAAGTGCTGAGCGTATTGAACTATTTGAATAGTCTTTCAATTTAATGTTCCATATGCTAGGATAGTTTCAGAAATCTCAAGGAGGGTGAATATTTCATTTTCATTGAGTCGGGTTAGTTTTGGTGCCATCCTACAAAGAAAAGTGGACACTGCGCCCAGCAGCAAAGCACTTGCACTCTCACCCACTGCTGTCATCGGCACTGACGTCTTTAACCAGCGAATTCACTCTCGAATTAAGAAGCTTGTTTAAAGCGAATAAAAGAGAGATTATCAAATAAAAAACAGTCTTAAATTTAAAATAAATTAGTGTAAAGTGTAATCCACTATTTTGATATCCCGAAACTTTGTTTTCCTTAACTGACGATTTACAAAAAAAAAAAAAAAAAAAAACGGTAGAAAAGGGATCAGCAAATCTGCATAAAATTTTTAATGCCCTAAAACATCCTGGCGAGGTAAAATCGTAAAGTAAGTAAGTTATTTTCCACCGGTAGCTCTCAGGGTGGGCAAAACGTGATTACAGTTTTTCATATATTTGACATAGTACCCGTATTTTTTGGGCTTTTTGTAAAATTATACATGGTAAAAAAAATAAATCATACAAATACCAAAATTACTCGTTGATAAGCTTTTTCCACGTGTTTACAAACCTTTCTTGTTTCGGGAGTTTAATAGTAAATTTTGGATATAAAAGAGTTATTTTCCGATATCAGTGAAATAAATTCCCCCAAAAGTTTTGAACCTCCAAGTTATGTTTAAAATTTAAATAAATTAAATTTAAATAAGTTTTTTTACCATTCTGGATTGCTCAGGGTGGGCAATAGATTATAGTTTTTTTATATCTCACAGACAAGTCCCGTGACTACTGTAATTGGCATGGTTAAAAGAGATTAAATCAAAATAACAAAAAAAATTACTTATAGATTTTTTTTCCCTTTTTTTTTACATAACAAGTTTTTATGTTTACCCGGTAAAAAAATTTAAAAGACCCCTTTTTGGGTTTAAAATTTAAAAGGATATAGGTAAACCCCGGTTAAATTTAAACTTTTCCAAGTATTTCAGGAAAAGAAA
>NW_023648736.1:0-2500 GCF_015228065.2 Penaeus monodon | reverse complement strand
TTTGTTACAAAGCCTTCCCCAGACTTTATCGACCTGACCCCCTCCTGAGACCTGATTCAGGTTTTGTTCGTTCGGTCTCTCTACCCCTATTATTTTTTGTCAAATCCTCTCCTTTATCCATTTCGGTTTATTATTCGCTGAAGAAGACTCGCGAAGGGGTTTTTTTGCGTGGCGCTTTCCTTTTTTGTTTGTGCCACGTTTCATTTTGTGTTTTTTTTCATTTCTATATTATTTTTAGAATAAATGTATATATTATGTACATATACGTATATAGAAATTTTATATGTGTACATACATCATACATACTACATATATTTTAATAATATAATATATTTATTATATATATAAATTTTTATATTATATACTTTGTATATATGTGTTTTCTTTCTCTGTATACATACAGCATGTGTATATGTAAAAATAATACGGAAAATCATTTGGTCTTGTATGGAAGTGGACTCAGGGACACACCATAAAGAAACAGTGTACTTAACGTGCGTGATGCAATGGGGTAACCAGCTCGTTTTCCCCTTTAAAATTTACCCAAGCAGTGGTCAGGCGGGAAACTTTACAGAACCCCTGTGTAAAAATATATATGTCAACAATTCTTATGATGATAATTACTTGAATGTCCAGGTTCGAGTTTTTGGGATTTCCAAAATCGGCATGCAAGGGGGCATTTCCTCTCCCCAGACACTGTTGAAAATTTAGTATACATAAATGAAAAATAAGGAAACTGTTCAAGAATTTTTTTGGGATGTTGAATATTAATTTATCGAACGGAATGTTCATTATGCCGTAAAAACTTAACATAATTCAAAATTGTATTTATTAACTTTATTTTAATAAAATTTTGATAATCTTACCATTTTACATGATATTTCACACCCAAACACACCACACACACAACACACACACACACACACACAACCCCACCACACACAATATATATATATATATAATATATATATTAATATAAAAATATAATATAGTATATATAGTGTATTAATTATATATATATATATATATATATATATATACATGTATATTATATATATTATATAAAATATATATATTATATATATATATATTTCACCGGCCGATTCCTCGCCCTGAGCATTCATCATGGGAAACAACATTCTTAGAAAATCGCCATGTTCGTTTGTTTAAATATCGAAAATCTGCTTGCCCAGACCTTCATAATAGGCTTGGCCGTGTCAGCTATTTATTGCTGTCTCATTTTAATCTCTGACACTCTATGCTTTCCGTGGTGGCAGGATTGCCAGCAGGCGCTCCTTCCGCCATGATTTAAGTATGCTACATAATCTCTTTACCAGCCCAGCGCTTGGTCTATATAAGTAAGCTCTCATCACAGTGGTGACCCCTCATGTCCTGCCACTGGAACCTCCTCTTTGAGGTGATACAGCCTTTGGGTGGCTGTTGCACTGGAGAGGGAAGAAGGAAGGGTTCCAAACAATGATGCCTATCTTGTAGGTGGAAGGGCATCCCCTCTGGTCTCTCCCCAGGGGTTCACACCAACCTACATGTTTGCCATGCTTGGCAACCCTGTGCGCTGAGGGAGTCCTGGAGGTTGAGCGATGCTTGCATGCGTACACACTGCGGCTAGCAACACGCCTCTTTGTTACTTTATTTCAGCAAGACGGGTGGCCTGATCGTGGCCCGGTCAGGTCAATCGGCTGGTCTCCTTCGGGAGGCTAGGGTCAAGCCGTCAATGTCGCTGTTGACACTCACACTGGTCCGTGAGTGGGGTACAACGGCCATTGGCTCCGTATATCCTCTCACCACCCCTGTGGCTGTAAGCCATTAGTTCTAACATACAGTTTCCCCTTGTTGGACTCGGTGGTGTGTGGGGCGTGAGAGGATTTAACAACTGCTTATTTCATGGCAAATATTCACACAACCCCCCACAAAATAATGAGACAAATGATGACGAACCGTGCAAGGCCCAGGCCATGGCGGACACTTTGCTGCTGTTGCTAAACTGGACACGATATCAGCCAAAAACATGTCTGTCCATGAGATTGTCCAGCAGATGGACTCTCGTGCTGGCCTCTCCAGGCCAGCACCTAAATCAGGGACACCTCTGAATAACCCCCAGACGTCCTCCCTGACCGAGATGGGAGCACAAGCTAAACCAGCCAAAACGGCTGCTGCTCCCACGACCGCAGCCCAGAATCTAAGCCGGAAGGGCGGTCCGAAACGACCCAGGTCGGAGACAGACTCTGAGAGAGATTCTGGACCCCTTAGGCGTTTCCCACAGTTTAAGATTCCCTCTAAATCTGGAAGCTTCGACAATGCCTACCAATTGGTAAGAGCCTTGGTGATGCAGAGAAAAATCCGGTTGTCAATCCGGGTTGCCAGAAACCAGGTCATGATTATATTGGCCAAAGACCAAGCTACCGTGAAATTTCTGCAGGAAACCAAGGGAGCGTTACTGATGGGAGAAAAGTGTGCTCTCGCCACTATATCCGAGATGGGG
>NW_023648735.1:0-6693 GCF_015228065.2 Penaeus monodon | reverse complement strand
AAACCCCCCCACACGTATGGGGTATTTTTATTTTACATATTTATATATATAATATAATATATATATATTATTTTGGTGTGTGTGGGTGTTGTGTTGGTGCGTGTTTTGTTGTTGTGTGTTTGTGTGTGAAAATTTAAAATAAAATATATATATTATATATATAATATATAATATATATATATATATATATTACATTTTTTATTTTTTTGGGTTGTAATTATATATTTTACATATATATTATATTAAAATTTATATATATAAATATTATATATATATTATATATAATATATTAAAAATAATATTTTAATATACTACATACATAGGGACATTCCAAAATCTTTTTGTGCATATTAATTTTTCTGTGACTGGTTTTTGTGTTTTAATTTTTTCTTTTTTTTTTTAAATTCTATTTACACGCTTGATATACAAAATACTGACAAATAAAATTAAATATTATAATTTCTTATAGTCAGGTCTCCCTTCTCCCTTCCAATGTAAATATTTAATTCCTTCACAAGCAAAGGCATACTAGCCTAATTCTCCAATACCATTATTAAATTATTCCAAAATCATTTCCCCTATGATTACATCTATAGTCACGCTTGTCAATATATCCCCAAGGCTTACGCATTCCTCTAAACCTTTCTCCAGAGGGAACGTTTTTTGCAAAAAGTCCTACCCATCATCATAGCACATAAACAGGGGTTATTTTGTTTATCGAAATCGCTATAAACGACGGAGTTATGATAGTTGAAAAATGATAAGGGAAAGTTTCCCCCCTAGTTTTTTCCATCTTGTCTTTAACAATTAATAGTTCCCTTTTAGTGATTTTTTTTTTTTTCAAGATATAAACATCATTAATATATCATGTATGTTTCATCAAAGTGTGTGTATGTATGTATGTATGTATGTATAAATTTTTTTAAGATAAAATTATTATTATTTTTATATGTATATATGTTATAATTATATATATAAATATATTTTAAAATAATTATAATATTATAATATATATATAAATATATATATACCTCTTTCTCTTCCCCTCTCTCTCCTTGCTCTTTTTTTCTGTCTCTCTTTTGCTCAGTCTCCCTGTCTTTACACTCTTCTATCCCTCTTTCTCTGTCTCTGTCTCCTCACTTTCAAATACACATCCGAAGCCAAACTTACTTTTCATCAAGCAGAAAATAACATAGGTAAAACGGCACGTAACATAGCTGCGGTAAGGACGACGTAGAACTTTTGTGACCTTGGGCCTACTGTTGTTTTTTCCTTTCTTGCCCTTGGGTTTTTTTCCGTTTTTTCTTTGTGAGGAAAAAAAATACAATTCAGTACTTTTTTCCACTATTTTTTATGGTTGATTATTTTTATAAAGAATATTTTTCATTTTGTTTTTCAATGATACAAAAAAAAAATTTTTTTTTCCCATACTAAATTCGAACAATGGTTGGCCATATCACAAGTTCAAAAGGTACTTTTCATGGGAAAGCTCCCCCATAACAATAAAAATTTTGGTGTGTTGGGGTTGGGTGTTTTTTGTGGGGTGTGTGTGTGGTGGTTGTTTGGTGTGCGTTTTGGTGTGCGTGTTGGTGTTTTTTGGCGTTTTCGTGGGGCGGGGTGCGTGGGGGCGTGTCCCGTGTGCGTGTGGGGTGTGTGTGTGGCGTGTCATATTCTTAAAGGAAGCTTAATTTTTTTCTTATCACAAAAGAAAAAAAAAACCACGCATCCCCCCGACAAATAAGCTTTATCCAAATAAAACCGTTTACAATTTTTTTTACTATATTCGAAACATGGTCGAAGCAGCCTTTTTTTTCCCCCGCCCCGAAAATGATGGTCTTAATTGCAAAAAAGGGGGAAGGCCCCCGGTGCGAATAGGGCGTTGGGGTCAGCCTGTGGGCCCTTGACCGACCTTTTTACTAGGGGGAAAAAAAAAAAAGGGGCCCCCTTAATTTTGTATGATTATGATGATGGTACTACTACTATTTTATTTAATTAAAAATTTTTAAAATATAAAAAATAATAATAAAAATTTAAAAAAATAAAATATAATGACGATGATAATGATAATTGCAAAAAAAAAAAATAAGTGATAAATTGCTGTGAAAGGGGGGGACATGAAAGAAAATAAACTACTGTATAAATGACGACTGACTGGGTTAGAGGCGATAATTTTAAAACCGTTGGGGTTATGGGGGGGGTTAGGGGAAACTGGTGACAATTTAAAGTTTAGTAATTCTTTGTTTTGGTGTGATGGTAGAGATGGTAAAATCAATCAATGCCCCCGGTAGGAATGGTTGCAGTTTTTATACTATTTCAGGTTTTTGGGGGAAAAAAAAAAAGAAAAATTAAAAATTTAAAAAAAAAAAAAAGTGTGGTAATGACAAAGATAAAATTTGAAATGTTCTAGAATTAATGTTATTAAAAGATCCTGACCAGAGGATAAAACAAGGGGAAAAGGTAGAAACATAAATAAAAGCGTAAAATTTTTAAATGAGAGAAAAAATGCCCAATGGCTTTTATATATTTTTGTTTTTTTTTTTGATAATGCCCATTTTTTTTTTTTTTTTCTTACTTTTTTTTTTTCATTTTTTACTCTTTTCCTTCTTTCTTCTTTTCTTCTTTTCTCTTCCTTTTCTTTCCTTCCTCCCCCCTTTCTCCTTTTTTTTCCCCTTCCCCCTCCCCCTTCTTCCCTCCCCTTCTCCTTCCCCTTCCTCTTTGGTGGGCTTCCCCGCTGTTTGGATACCGCATCACTCCCTTTTTGCTGCATTTTACTGCGATTTCGTTTTCCTATGTTATATCCCATATATTAGACATGTGCCCTTTTTTTTAAAGGGAAAATAAATTTTAATGGGTGGAAAAGTAAAACATTGGTGACAAAAAAATTATATTAAAATTCTTTGTTTTGTTAGGGAGAAATGATTTAAATAACAATTTGGAGGTGGGAAGGGTGAGTATAGATAATTCAGGAGAAAATTATGTTTTAAATTTTTTTTTGGTTTGTTGGTAATGCCCCATTTAAAATATTGAATTTAATTCATATTAAATTTTTTTTAAAATTTCTTTCCCCCCCTTTTTTCCCCCAATGGGAAAAGGTAAGGGGAACGTGTAAGGCCTTAATGGGGTGGGGGGGCCAAAGGTGGCTTTTTTTTGTTTTGTTTTGGTAATCCCCATTTTTTTTTTCTGGACAAAAATTTTCCCTTTTCTCCTCCCTTTCTCCTCCCAAAATTCCCAAACTTTTTTCCCCCCAAATTTTCCTTGTTCCCAAATTTTTCCCCCCCTTTTTTCTTTACCCTTTTTTCCCCTCTCCTTTTTTTGCTTTGGGGGTTTATCCGTCCCTATTTCTTCATTCAATTTTTGCGTTCCTTTTATCCAAAATTTAATTAACATGTTCTTTTTTTTTAAAAATGAACCCATGGTTTTTTGGGAACCCCTTTTTAATCGTTTTTAAGATGAAAATGAAAAACCCAATGCTATCATCATAATTTTTCCTTTTTTTTTTATGGATTCCTTTCCATTTAACATAATTTAAAAAAAATAGAAATTTAGGTTTACCAGGGTTTTTTGCAAAAATCCATTACTTTAAAAAAAAAAAGGTAACTTAATTTAACTCACGAATAAGAGTATTTCTCATCTAAATTCCGATTTGTTATTTATTGTGTTTTTTTTTTAATTAATATTACCCAGTTTTAAAACTGATTTCCCATTAATAACATGCATATAAACAGTTTTTGTAACACTATTTTATTTTCTTTCTACATAGTTCATAGCAAAAGAATTTTATTTTACCAAACTTAGAAAAAAATAAAAAAACATCAAAAATGTTTAAAAACAAACAAGAAAAAATTTAAAAATAAAAAATAAAAATCAAATTATTATACACATAAGGAAAATGCTTTACAATCCTCTTGTTTGAAAATGCAGTGGGCCCAAAAGTTGGCATTTTTCTCTATTTACCTGTAAAGAAAATGTTTTCCGCCCCCAAAACCTGTTGGGCCTTCCCCCCCCAAAACCTCCGGGTTCGGTTTTTTCCGAAGGTTATTCCCGCCCCAAAACCGGGGTCGGTTTTTGCCGGAATTTTTTTCCCGCCCAAAAAAACCGGGTCGGTTGCCGAAGTTTGTTCCCGGCCCAAAGCCTGTTTTCCGAAATTGTTTCCCCCAAAAACCCTGTTGCCGAAGTTTTCCTCCCCCCCCCCCCCAAAAAACCTCCGGTCGGTTGCCCAAAAATTGTTTTCCCGCCAAAACCTGTTTTTTTCCGAAGTTATTCCCGCCAAAGGCCCCCCGGGCCGATTGCCGAAGGTTTGGCCCTGCCACCAAAGCGGTTGTTTCCGAAACCCTCCAGGTCGATTGCCGAAGTTGCCCACAAAAGCCTGGGTCGCCCCTCCTCCCGGGCCACCTTTGGAAAGCCAGCTTTATTCAGGAAAATTCGCTCCGTGCTGTGGAGGGAGGGACGGGTTTCATTTTCTTTTCCTTTTTTTACGGATGCATTATTTTTTGTATAGTTGTTGGAAATAAGATAATAGAATTTAATGGTATGTTTTATGATATTGTGGTTTATCGATTGTTTTTCATAACCCCAAAAATTAATATATAATGTTGTATTTTGTAACATATTGTGGGGTTTTGTGTGCATATGTACATAAAATATACATATATATAATATATAAATATATTATATTTATAAATAATATATTAATATACGTATAATTTTATTTTTATTATTTATTTTATATATATTATTATATTATATATATATATATTATATATTAAAATATATTTATATACATACTATTTATCTACTTATATAAAAATTTACTTATATCTATACTATAAATATATAATCAACGTGCGTGAATGAGGGTTTTGCGAGTTGGGAATGTATACCCCACACGTTTTCTATTAATCAAACCAGTAATAAGTCCCCTAAGCAAAGACGCGGACAAGAAGGAAATGCTTCCGCGGGCCAACTCACTTCACGAGACCCCGACACAAGCCGCCCCCCTGTTGCCAGAACCCCAAAAAACCGCCACCCGCCGAAAGAAAACCCGGTTTTTGCCCCTTTTCCAACTCTTCTCCTCCTCCTCCTTTCCTTCCTCCTTCCTCCCGCCTGCTTGCTGCGAAAGGGCCAAACCCTTCCGGCAAGCAAGAGAAAGCAGACGGCCAAAACAAAGGCGGTTCATGGGCGGAGGCCGGGGACAGGCACTGAGGACAGAAAAGGTAAGAATTTTTTTAAATTATGTCGGGGGGGTTGTTGTGTTTTGTGGTTTGTGGTTTGTGGGTGTGTTTGTGTTGTGTGTGGGGTGTGGGGCTTATATAATATATTATATAATATATATATTATATATAAAAATATTATATTTTTATTATAATATATGTTTTGTGTGTGTGTGTTGGTGGTGTTGTGTGGTGTTGTTGTGTTGTGGTGGTTTTTTGTTTGTTGTTGTGTTTTCTATTTTTTATAAAAAAAAATAAATAAAAAAGGGGGGGGTTTTGGGGGTTTTTTTTTTTGTGTGTTTGTGTGTGCACTTTTCCCTTTTTACTTTTTTTAGACCTATTGGCTATTTATTCCCAGTTTCTCCCTGATCAAACTGATATTATATTTCGCTATATATTTGTTTTTTCACTTTGGCGTTTGGTGGTTTTAGCTTTCACTGATGTGTATTTTCCCTTTTTTTTTTTTCTTGTAATAGTTTAGGCAAATTTATTAAAATTTATAAAATTACTCGTTATAGGTATTTAGACGCGTCTATTATTATCCAGACAAATATAATATATTATATATATAAATATTATATATATATATATATATATATAATATTTAAATATAATATATTATCAGTTTAACATCCAACACAGTTTGTATATAAATTGTTTGTGTTTTTTGTTTTTGGTGTGTCCATAAATTAACACACACACATTTCATACATTATATATATAAATATATTTTATATATTTATATATGTTATTATGATATTACTGTGTGTGTGTTGTGTGTGGGTTGTGGTATGTGCATGATATTGTTATCTTATACATATGTGTGTGTATTTACATTTTGTGATATATTACATATATGTATATATATAATAATATATATATATGTATATATTATATTTATTTTTATTTTTTATATTTTAATTATAATATATATGTATATATATATTGATATATTATAATATATATATATATACATGCATATGTACAAACGTAATATGTCAGTTATTGTGTATATGCTATTTTACACGCGTATAGTTTTAAACTGTTGTGCCTGCTTTGGATCACTGCTCGCCATGCAACTTGGACCATCCAAAAACAGCGCAAAACAGATCCACAAAGTGAACCAGAAACAGGACGCATCAATCACCTTACCAGAGCCAGAAAAAGAACTATGTCTTGCCTGTCTGCAAACCACTCCCTGCACACTAACAGGTCCCGCAGGTATCTGGTAGCGGACGCAAGTTCCCGTAACCGATTGACCGCCGGCATATCTCGCCAAGGATACGTGGGCACGATATGAGCGAAACTACTGACCTAGTGATAAAATTTGTCGAGTCTGCAAGTAGAAGTGGCGTAGAATGATTGATTTGACTACCCATTCGTTAGTAAGAGTATATAAAGTTGAAAGGGTACATATATCTTTCGTTAGACAATCTAATGATGAAAAGAGGAATTTAAAAGAAGCCGATTGAGCCAATGGCAT
>NW_023648734.1:2500-5000 GCF_015228065.2 Penaeus monodon | reverse complement strand
CAAAAAAATGAGGGGAAAAAAAAGGGGTTAAAAAAGTTTATTTTTTTTTCCCCCCCCCCGGGGGGGTTTAAGATTTTTTTTTGGGGAAAAATTCTGCCCAAAATTTGTTAAAACCTTTTTAAATTTTGTTTTGGGCCCCCCCCCCCGGGAACTTTTGTTAATGCAATTTTTGGGCAAAATTTGGGGGGGTTTTTTTGGTTAAAAAAAAAAGGGAATTTTGGGAAAAAAAAAAATTTGGGGGGAAAAAAAAATTGGGGGAATTTTTTTGGGGGTTCAAATTTTTTTTTTGGGGAAAAGGGGGGAAAAGGCCATTTTTTAAAAAAATTTTTTTTTTTTTTTTTTCAAAGGGGTTCTTTAAAGGGGAATTTTTTATTTTTTTAAAAAAAATTTTCCCAAACCTTTTTAGAAAAATTTTTAGTTTTTTTCCCCCCTTTCCAAATTTCCTTTTTTATTTTTAATTAAAAAAAAAAAAAAAATTTTAATTTTTTTTAAATCCAAAAATTATTTTTACCCCCTTTCTTTATTTTTTTTTTTTCCCTTCCACTTTCCCTCATTTCCTTTAATTTTTTTTTTTGGGGGGAAAATTTTTTTTTTTTTTAAAAAACAAAAAATTTTCCCCCGGTTTTTGTTTTTAAAATTTTGGCCTTTTTAAAAACCCTTTAAAAAAAAAATTTTTTTTTTTTCCGCTTTTTAAAATTTTTCCCCCAAAAAAAAGGAATTTTTTTTAATAAAAAGGGGGTTTTTTCCCTTTTTTTTTTGGGCAAAAGGGGTTTTTTTTCCCCCCCTTTTTTTCCCCGGTTTTTTTTTTCCCGAAAATTTTTGGGGAAAAATTTTTTTTTTAAAAAAAATTTTGGGAAGGGGTTTTTTCCCCCCCCTTTTCCCTTTTTTTTAAAAAGGAAAAATTTTTTTTAAAAGGGGGGTAAAAATTAAAAAAGAGGGTCTTTTCCTTGGGGGGGGGATGGGGTTTTTCCCCCAGGGGGGGGTAAGATTTTTTAAAATTTTCCCCCTTAGGGGGGGGGTTTTTCAAACCCCCCGGGGCCCCCAAAACCCCTTTTTTCCCAAAAAAAAAATTTTTTTAAAAACTGAAATCCCAAAATTTTCCCCTTTTTTTTTTTTTTCCGGGGGCCCCAAAAAATAAATTTTTGGGGTTTTTTTTTTTTTAAATAAAAAAAAAAAAAAAAAAAAGGGAAAAAAAAAATTTTTTTAAAATTTTCCCCCCCCCCCCCCCCTTTTTTGGAAAGGGTTTTTAAAGAAAAAAAAAGGGCAAAAAAAGGGCCCCCCCCCCAAAAAACCCAAAAAAAATTTTTTGGGGGCCCAAAAAACCCCCCTTGGGCCCTAGGGGGGGGCCCCAAAACCCCCCAAACCCCCCCGGGAAAACAAAAAAAACCCGGGGAAAAAAAAAAAATTTTTTCAAAAGTTTGGGGGTTTGGGGAAAAAAAAACGGAAGAAAAAAGGGCCCCAAAAGGGGCCCCGAATTTTTACCCCCCCCCGGGGGGGGCCCCCAAACCCAAAAAGTTTTTTACCCTAATTTTAAGAAAAAAAATTTTTTAATTTTTTTGGGGGTTTTTCCGAAAAAAAAGGGGCCTTTTCCCGTGCAAAGGGGAAAAGCCCGGGAAAAAAATGTTTGGGAAAAAAATTTTAAAAAATTTTTTTTTTTTTTAAAATTTTTTTTAATAATTTTTTTTTTTTTTTTAAAAATAAATTTTTTAAACCCCCCAAAACCCCGTAAAAAAAAACAATTTTTCCCCCTTTTTTTTCCCGGGTTTTTTTTGGGGGCCCCCCAGGGGGTTTTTTTTTCCCTTTTTCCTTTTTTTTTTTTTTTTTTAAAAGTTTACCAAAAATTTTTTTAAAAAAAAAACCCCCCCTTTTTTTTTTTTTTTTTTTTTTGGTTGTCTGGGGGGGTTTTTTTTTTTTTTTTAAAAAAAAAAGGGGGGGTTTTTTTTTTTGGGTTTGGGGTTTTTTTTAAAAAAAAAAAACAATTTTTTTTTTTTTTTTTTTTTTGGGGTTTTTTTTTTTTCCTTTTTTTTTTTTTAAAAAAAAAAAAAAATTTTTTTTTTTTTTAAAAATTTAAAAGGGAATTTTTTTTTTTTTTTTTTTTTTTTGGGGGCCCCAAAAAAACCCCCCCCCCCTTTTTTTTTTTTTTATTTTTTTTTTTTTAAAAAATTTTTTTTTTTGGGGGTTTTTTTTTTCCCCCCAAAAAAATTTTTTTGGGGTTTTAATTTTTTTTTTCCTTTTTAAAAAAAAACCAATTTTTTTTTTTTTTCCCCCTTTTTTTGGGGGGGTTTTTTAAAAAAACCCCCCCTTTTTGGGGGTTTTTTTAAAAAATTTTTAAAAAGGGTTTTTTTAAAAAAAAAAGGGGTTTTTTTTTTTTAAAAAAAACGGGGGGGGAAATTTTTTTGAAAAAAAAAAAAAACCCCCAAAATTTTTTTAAAATTTTTTTTTTTTTTTTAAAAAAAATTTTTTGGGTTTTTTTTTAAAAAAAAAAAAAATTTTTTTTTTT
>NW_023648733.1:0-6695 GCF_015228065.2 Penaeus monodon | reverse complement strand
AATAAAATTTTATATATATTATATAAAAATAAGTAATACATATTTTATGTAGTTGTGTTTAGTGAAATTTTATAGAGTATGTACAGTTGGGGATTATATTTCAGTACACATGGGGGGGGCCTATTTGTACACTGGAAACCCACCTCGACGTAAACATTGGTAAATGTTTTTTTTAAATGAGGCAAAATCCTAGGGGGTTTGTAACAAAGGGGATTGGTGGGGAATTTTAAAGCCAAAAGGTATTAAATTTCTTTTTTAAAAACGAATTTGGATTTGTACTCGTTTTTTAATAAGGGTTGAAAAACATGCAGTATTAATTACGCTGGTTTTTGTGGGGAAATTTTTTTTCAAATGCGACTTTTTGGGAATTGTTTATCGAAATGGCAACCCCTAAGGAGTGAGGCAGCTTTCCCCCCTTTTTTTGAACAATTAACAATGATTTTGCATATTTTTTGAATTAAAAAAACGCCTATATTTAAACATTAGTAGTAATCAACTAGAAATTGCAAATTTCGCTGAAATTTTAGCAAGGCTCAAGCTACCCCTTAGTGCAGCTGATCGCCAAAAAAAAGGAGGTATGGAGAATATAAAGACGCTTTACATTGTGCGGGCATGATTGTGGTGTGGGGGCCCCGCGCGTGTGGTATGTGAGCCTGTTGCGGGCGTGGGCGTATGCGTGGGGAAAATTTAATCCCTTGATGATTTTACGAAAAATATGTGGTTTCGTTTTGTTCATCACGAAAAATTTCTTTTGTGAAAAATTTGATAATGGTTTACGCTCTCAATACCCTAAGCCAGGGGTTTTTTATGGAGACGTCTACATTCGAACAGCTGAGAAGGAAAGTGCACGTTTTGCTGTTTCAACCAGGCCTACAATTTGGGTGGTTTGAAGGAAGGGAAATAAATTTTGTTTCTTAAGGATGTTCTATGAAATTAATATTTAAAATGTTTTCCATTTACCTGAGGGATTTGGTATATGTTGCTCCTACTTTTTTAAGCATTTTGTAATTTTTATCATCGTTTGTAATTCATTTTTTCCCCTTATTTGAAAGGTGTCTTAAATTTAAAATTATTTCTTTGCAAATTTAAAGTATTTTAATACTTTGGTTTTAAGGGCCCCTTTTTTCATACAAAATTTCTTGGAATTATTTGATTATAAAATTTGAAAAACCTAGGAAAGGGGGCCGGCGTTTTGTTCCCGAATGTTATAGCGCACATTTTTTACACTTAAAAACGCTACTTTCATAAACGCTACGATTGGCATTTTGGAAGAAATAGAATATGAAAATTTCGGCGAGAACTTTGAAACACTTTTACTTAACTTCTAAAGCTTAATTGAAAAAATAAATTAATTATTTTTTCGTCTTTTAATGTTTCAAAAGAAAAATTTTTACTTATAACCTTTCAAATAGAACATTAACTATATAAAAGAACATGGAATCAGTAAATAAAAGGGTTTCACTTTGTGGTTGTTGAGAAATTTAGAGATGTGACCATTTTCATTTGTTTGACACAGTATGCGTAGCGATTTAGAATTAATTTTTTGCATTAAAACATTTTGAACCACACAGCGAAAAGTAACTGTATTTGATTATAAAAATATATTTGCTTTGATAAATTTGGGACAAAGGGAAAAAACATCATTTTTTTTTAAAGAATTTAGTTGCCTTTTATTTTTAAAAGAAAAAAAAATGTAGAAAAAAAAGGAAATATGGGGGAAAATCATATTGCAGAACAATTCATTTTTTTAAAAAACCTTGTCCCCCCACCATTTTTCTAAAACCCCTCGTACCCCCGGGGATAGGTTTATATACAGTTCCATTTTCCTACCATTATTTCCTTCCCTTTTCGTGGAGTTTCCCCCGTGGAACAAAAATTTTTTTTTATCACTCCAGTTACCCTCCCCATAACCAATCATTGTCAATACTGCTGGGCGAACTGGAGAAAACCCTTTGGGCGATGACTTTGGGTCAACCTTTTTTGGGGCTGGGTTGGGTGATAAATATATCTGCGTGCAATTTTTTTCTCACCGTTCGATTGTTTGGGAGCTGCAATTCTTCTTGTTTTAATGTTTTCAAGGGGGGACCCCACCATTCCCCGATTGGAAATTTGACTCGGGTTGCTTTTGTGGACCTGTAAATTACAGACCGGGAGATACCCAGCTCCCCGGAATTCATTTGGGAAGACCACTCCAACCCAATGATACGCCCCGTTTAATTTAGTTGTCGTTTCTTTTTCAAGAGTGTCGCAAGCCTTTCACTGGCAACCTAGTTTTTTACCTGGATTTCCCATATCATAAATGACTATTTATCGACAAAACATTTTTCTTTTTTATTTAAATATAGTTGGGGAACAGCGAAAAAGATATTGGGGAATTTTAAAGGGGGTTCATTAGCATAGAATTTTGAATTAAAATTATTCTTATTTTTAAAAGTTTTGGTTTCCCCTTCCTTTTAATTTCAAAAAGAAGTTTTTGGGTAAACGCTTGCTTCGGGATGCTTGGCATTTTGTATGGATGAAAATGATCATTCCATAAACATTTAATATCTTGCACACACACAATAAAATTGATACAAAAGATTTTACATGCAATATAACACAATGCCCCAAATTACATTTTTTAACATGAAAGACAAAAAAGAAAAAAAAATTTTCAAAATATAATGAGATAAAAAATAAAAAAATGCAAATAGGGAATGGGAAATAAAAGCAGGAAATTGGAACTGTATATTTAAACCCATGCCCCCGGGGGGGGGAAACGAGGGGTTTAAAAAAATAATGGGGGTTGGGCAAGGTTTTTAAAAAAAAGAATTGTTCCCGCAGTAGATTTTTCCCCCAAAATTTTCCTTCTTTTTTAATTTACTGTTTTTTAAAAGTAAAAGGCAAAAATACCCTTTTAAAAAAAAGATGATGTTTTTTCCACTTACCAATATAAAAGATAGATTCGTAATCAAATAATGTTATTTTTCGCGAAAAATGGCTCAAAAGTTTGAAATGCAAAACTATAATTTTTAAATCGCTACGAAAACTATAGTCAAAAAAACTGAAAAAGGTCAGCATTCTATTTTTTCAACCGCCACATGCTCACGTGATGAAAACCCTTTTATATTCCGTATTCCTAAAGTGACTTTTGTTAGTTTTTTGCTTTATGAAGGTTTAAGTAACATTTTCTTCTAATCAGTGAATTGACGAAAAATAAAATTAAATTATTTGTTTTTAGGCCCCTTTTAATAGTTAAGTAACGAGTAGTTGCAAAATTTTCGCGAATTTTTATATTCTATTTCTTTAAAACTCCATCATAGTTGTTTTAGAAAGTAGCGTTTATAAGTGTAAAAATGTGAGCTATAAACATTTTTGGGAAATAAAAAGCCGGCCACTTCCAAAAGTGTTTCCATTCGTAATCAAAATTTTCCCCAAAAAAACGTGTATAAAAAAATTTCTTTTAAACCAATGATATTTTAAAAAATTTTGTAATATAAAAAAAAATTTGTTTCGTAAAAATTTTCAAAGAAATAAAACTTCGCTTTTCAGTGAAGATAATATGCAAATAAAAGACACCTACACATAAAGTGGATAGACAGAATTTACAAAAAGAATAAAATTACAAAATGATTTTTAAAAAAAGAGAGAGCAACCATACCGACCCTCAGGATAATTTAAAAAAATTAAAATTTAGATTTCATAGAACATCCTTAACGGAAGTAAAATTTTTTCCTTTCCCTTCAAACCCCCTAAATTGTAGTTTTTGAGTTGAAACATGCTAACGTGCATTTACTTCTCAGCTGTTCGAATTGGATGCGTTTCAAAGAAAAACGCCGGCTTATGGATATGAGAGCGAAAAACCCTTTCTAGCTGTATAATTTTTCGAAGGTTCTGGTTCGCCGGGCCTTTATTTTGGCCCGGTGTTCGTTTTTTTGGCTGTTTCCCCTTTGGTCTCGACACTCGGTGGATTGCCAGCAGGCGCTCCTGTAGCCGTGGTGTAAGATTTTGTAATCTCTTTACCAAAAAGACAGCTTTTCTGGGGGCTTTTTCTAGGATTTTCGTGTGCACAAAAAATTTTCTAAGTAAGCAAGTGGGCGTTCGGCTGCCGCAATGCGCAAACCTTGTTGTTGATCTGCTATGAACAGTGGGAACCTAGGCGATTCTGTGAAGAAAACTTTGGTACCTCGTGTTTTTTTTTTAGAGAGGTAGTGGTCATAGCGGTGCTGTTGGAGCAGGGGCCCAAGGGGGGTCTCGTTTCCCATGGAAGTGCAGGGAAGGGGGTTTGCCAAAACACCTTCTTCTAATAATTTCGGCTCTGATGTATTATCAATGGGTTTAGGGGGAAAAACCCCTCCCAAACAGGTAGTCTGTCAAAGCTCACCCCTTGATCCTAGTGGGGGGACCCATTTTTATAATTTTTCTCCCCCGTGCAAAATCCTCTGTAGGGTGAGCGCTGCGAAGAAGTTAGGGGCCCCTTTTGGAGTCGTGTGTATATCACATGCCCTTTCCCTCAGGGGACGCGTGGCTTAGTGCTCCCAATAGCAACTGGCCTCTGCCTTTTGCGAGGGGGTTTTTCTGTTCCCTATGGATTTTGGGGAATCCCTGTTTGCGAAGCCGGGCCGCAGTGGGGTTTAAGGGCGACCCCCGTGTAAATTTCTGCTGCCCCGGGGGATGAGGGCAAGACCCGAGGATCTTCCCAACCCTTAGGCTGGCGTGGAAATTCATTTTTTTTGGGTTTGCCATCTTGCCGAGAACTCTATCGAGGTTTTCCCACGGCGGAGTTTTTGACAAAGTCGGGGTTGGGGGGAGTCCATGCCCTGGAGGAATGCTTCTTTGACTGATGGTTTAAACCTGGCTGTGGAACACCAGGATTTTGTTTGAAAACAGCCGTTATTTGTTTAGGCGTCTGACTATTTATGTTTGGGCTTGTTTTCCGGGAGCGGTGCCCTTGATAAAATTGTGTCCCATTGATCAATTGGGGAAGGGGAGAAGGTTTCCCTCCATGGAGGTTGAGGCCTTCCCCCACTTGGGGACCCAAATGACCCTAGCGCTTTTTTTGGACGTCTATTTGGTCTTTATATTTTTTTATCCCAATCAGAGGGGAAAGGATGTATAAAATGGGCCTGACAGTTGAAAATAAAATGATCTTAGTACTCTGTGTTGGCCCTTTGTGTCTTCCCCCTTGCTCTCATGAAGACGTCTTGATTTTGTTTTGGTCAACCCCGGGACTGGACCCTTTTGAAAGGGGAGGGTCCCGGGGCTACCAAACCCCAAGGAGAGGAGTCTGAACCACTCCAAGTGCATTCCCTGGTTTCAATTGTGCCTTTAACTCTCTGTCTCAGAGCCCTGGCTTTTTGGGTTTTGGCTGCAGAGACTTAGTCCTGTCCCGCAACATCCTCGGATCGAGGCCAACAACCTGGGCTTTGTTTTGGAAGTAGGTCCAAAGGGGATGATAGCAAGATGTCTGCATAGGAGATGATCTTGCACCCCCCGGGGGGGTTTTTGTTGAGGTACAAGACATTAAAGTTTAAAAAGGGGTGGCTGAGAACCCACCCCGGGTGTTCCATTCTCCCGTGGCATGTGCTGTGATAGAACCTTTGGGAAAATGACTTGGCGTTCTATTCCTAAAATAGTCACCATCCCGCCAAGAGCTTACCCCCTTTATTCCTTTTTGGGTCAGGTCCCTGAATGGCAAAAGGCTTGCCAATTCAAAAGCCTTCTCCAGGCAAAGGGTACTACCAGGTATGTCCGTCTTATTGTGTCAAGAGGGCTAGCTGTGCCGTGCTCATCCCTGGTGAACCCGTGGGGGTTCATGTGGGGGTCCCATTTCCACGGACCCCGTTCAGTACCCTCCTTCAGGGCCCCTTGGCCGACAGTGAGGGAGAGATGGGGCGGGTAATTCCCCGGGTCTTTGGTTTTAGGGATGGGGAAATATGGGGGCCCCCTTTCCAACTCGGGGGTACATGGAGTTTCCCCGGATTGTTTTATGGTTGCAGGAAACAAACTCACCTACCGTCCCCGGTGGGGAAAGATGGGGGGGAAGAGACCCCTTAGAGCCCCGGGGTTTTTGTTACCTGGCTTTAAGTTTTTTAGTCCCTTAGAGAAAAAATAAAAGTCTGAGTTATCGAGTTTGGGCCCTTTTCTGAATGAGAAGTCTGTTGGTTGAAACGTTCTTGTCTTTCCCTCACGGCTGGCAGGGTGTTGCATTGTTTTTGAGAGAATCGTGGCCAGTCTGTCGCCTCTGTGGGGGTTTTGGGGGTGCATCTGGGGTGAGCAGGGGATCGCTTGACCCGTTGCCATAAAATCGAGAGG
The DNA here is from genome assembly GCF_015228065.2 of Penaeus monodon. Lineage (NCBI taxonomy): Eukaryota > Metazoa > Arthropoda > Malacostraca > Decapoda > Penaeidae > Penaeus > Penaeus monodon. The sequence goes on along the minus strand of NW_023648733.1, from coordinate 401 downwards.
GGGGTTGGGATTTAAGGGTCACAAACCCTTCCCGCACTTTTCCTACCTGATTTTTACGGCAGTTTCCTTTGGGATCCCTGACAGCCTCCTTAGGAGGGTAGGGTCAGGGGGCTTTTTCCTTCGGAAATTTTTTTGGCACAAAAAATTTCGTGGTTGACCTCCCTAATCCCCCCTAAAGTAGCAGGCGTCTTGTGATCCGGACCAGGCCGAGTTTTGGGTTTTTGGGGCTGCCCCACAAAACATTCAAGCAGGCTTGTAGCACTTCCAGTTCCTTTTGTGGTTTTTTGCTTCTGAGACGTGGGCCCAAAGGGTTCGAAATGCCTGCCAGTTGGCCTTGTCTGTTTATTTGGATTTGGGTTGGGGATTTGGCGGGCCCCTATCAAGGTGGTTAAGTGCCGGGC
>NW_023648732.1:0-6696 GCF_015228065.2 Penaeus monodon | reverse complement strand
TTTTAAAATTTTTAAACCTTTTATTTTTTAGGAACGCTAAAGAAAAATTCAGTGAGAAATTCCCTCGTAAAACGGGAAATAATATATATATTTTATGACTTTTTTTTTTTGGGGAGAGAGTATATTTATGAGATGCTATATATTTTCTTAAATGATATGAATATAAGTATTATTTGTGGTATATATTATATCTATATACTTATATATATATAATATATATATTATATTATATATATATATTATAATATATATATATATATATATATATATATATTACATCATATTCAGTCTTTGCAAGTATATTACCATCTTATGTTTACAAGAGGGATTTCACAAATACAATTATTTTTTTTGTCTGTTGCAATTGTCAGAAAAAGCAACACACATTAGTTGATGCAGAAGTTTTAACTGTATCCCTGCGGTGCAAGTACAATAATAGGATTACAAAGTTTGTATTATTATTTTTATTGTTTTTTTTTTTTTTTCTTTAGCAAATGTGCAATGCCAGTGTGTTGTTGAGACTTTTAAAGTGTGTGTTGGAATGCAGCTATAGGTGGATAGAACCTTGACAGAAAATATCTGTAAGACTTTGATGCCATGGCCTGGATGTGCTTGCCTCATCTTAATCAGGAAGTAAAGGCTATCAATGCCACACTACAAAAATGCGGATGATGGTGACTGCTTTGAAATGTGTAAGAATTTTAAAAAGTTTGTTCAGTGTATAAGGGAAGAGACAATGTTTTTTTTTGCAGAATGATATATCCAGATTTTAGATTCTAAGAGATATTTTGTTGAATTATTTAAATGAATTATTTATTATCCTTTTTTGTAGATCTACATAATCATGTACAAGTATACACCTCTGGATATTCAAACAGTGGCATAGGTAGGGGGTGGGTACATTTTACACTGCCCCCTAAGCTACCTATGGGAGGGAACTCTACATATATATATTATATATATAATATTATATATTATATATTAATATATAATATATATATATAATTATATATACTTATATTATATATATAATATATATATATTATATATATATATATATTATAATATTATATTATATATATATATATATATATGTGTATGTATGTGTATATATTATGTGTGTGTGTGTGTGTGTGTTGTGTGTGGTGTGTGTGTGTTGTGTGTGTGTGGTGTTGTGTGTGTGTGTGTACGTCTGTGTGCATCTGTGCATACACACACACACACCACACACACACACACACCACACAAACACCACACACACACACTATATTAATATTATATAATATAATATATATATATATTATATTTATTTATACATATATATACACACAACACAGACATACTACATACATAATACATAAAAAATACAGGGGGCACCATCAAGGGACTTAGACCCTTGGCTCTCCATATATATAGGTAAGCCACTGTATATAGATATGCATAGCTAATATAATATATATATATATATATATATATATATATATATAGATATATATATATATATAATATATATATATATATATATTATATATACACACAACTACACACACACACACAACACACAAACACAAACACACACACCCCCACACAAACACACACACACACACCCCCAACACAACACAATAATTGCGTCCCCTCGAACATTTATATGTATTGAAAATATTTTAGGTAACATGTTCATTTTTTGGTATGATGGTTTTAAAAATCAAGGGATCTCCCCACCCCTTTAAAACCACCCACCTGTGTGAAAATCCCCACATCTTTTTAAAGACATTGTGTTTTTTTAAAATATTGGCCCCGCCTATTAACAAAATCTAAAAAAAAAAAAGGAAAGAGTTAAAAAAATTTTTTAGTGATATCAAAAACCCCTAATGGCAACTAGAAAGATAAGAATTTAAAAAAAACATGGGAACAGTGTAATAAAATTCATAACAGAAGACAATTATCAGTGATAGAAAACAAACAATCAAAGTCTTTATAAAAGAAATTTGATTTTAAATGAATCTAATAAAGGAATTACTTTTTTAGAAACCCTGAAGTTCAATGTTTTTATATTATATGATACATGTAATTTTATCACATCAATCGAAAGATAAAGGTTTTAAAAAAAGCACAAAACGTCCCCGTAAATATAGAATATAAATATATATATAATAATTTTATTATTATATATATATATATATAAATTATAATATATATAATATATAATAATTCATTATATATAATAAATATTAATATAATAATATAATATAGATATATATTAATAATATATAAAATATTTAATAATATATAAAATAAAATTTTATGGTATTATAATATAAAATTTTAAATTTTAATATATTATATAATATATAATATATATTATAATACATAATTATATATATATAATATATATTATATATTTTTAATATTTTATTTTTTTATTATATATATATTGGGAAATGTGTGATATATATAATTATATATATAATATATTATAATATATATAATAATATTATAAATAAATGTATATATTTTCAGTTTACACATAAAATTTAGTGGGATGGTTTTCTCATACTACAAAAAAAAGATGCGTAACTTTTTTAATTTTGTCCATTACGTTTAAATGGATTACTATGTTTCCTTCTTTTTTTAAGGGGTGTGTGTGTGCATAGGAAAAGAGACAATATTTATTTTTAAAGGAAAAAAAATTTTATATTTCAATCAATTTTAAAAATCGAGAAAAATTTTTACTCTAATATATCAATCTTTAAAGTATTTATTTTTCAGATTTGCGTAACAATCCCCATAAAACATACATAAATAATATATATATAAAATATTTATATATATATATAATATATAAAATATAATTATATTAAAATTAAATATAAAATTCATACTAACTACAATATATACATAAATAACAATATATACATTAATTACATATATTAAATTTTAAATTTAATATATAATTTTAAAATTATATATAATCATATTTAATATATATTATATGCACAACACCACACCACAACACCACAACCACACAACCACACACACACACACACACAAACACACACACACACACCCCACACACACACACCCCCCAAAAAATACAAATATTATTATTTTTTTTTTTTTTTGTTTATTTGAAATAAGTATAAAAAATTCTATAGAACACACAACAACACCACAAACACACCACACACCACACCCCAACACACACACACACACAACACACCCCCCCAAAACCACACACACACACCAACACAACAAACACAAATTATATATATATTATTAATATATTTTATAATATATATAAAATTTTATATATTTATATATTTAAAATTAAATTAATAATATAATATTTTATTTTTACCAAAAAAATAAAAATTTAAATATTAAGTTTTTATTTATATATAAATTATATATTTATTTATATATATATATATATAAAATATAATAATAATATATTAATTTATAATTAATAAAATAGTAGATAGATGGGAAATAGATGATAGATAGTAGTATTTTGAATGTGTATGAATTATAAAATTATATATAATAAATTATAATAAAATTATATATTTATATTTTAAAATACATTATATATATATTTAAAATTATATATATATATATATATATATCATAAAATATATAAACTATATATAAAATATTTTATATATATTTTAAAATTTAATATTAAATATATAATATATATCAAAATTTACATTTTAATACATTTAAAAAATAATATATAATATAATTTTTATAATATAATATATATATATAATATCATTACCAACAGATACAACAAAAATACACATACCTACAAACATCTGTGTGCACGTGTGTGTTTTAAATATAATATATATATATATATTATATATAATATTATATATATTAAAATTAAATATATACATATAATAACTTTGGGTTTAATATATAATATATATATATATTAATATATTAAAAATTATTATATATATATATATATATAAATATATATTATATTATATATATATATATATATAAATATTTTGTAGTATGTATGTGATGTTGAAGGTAAAACACCCCGCCATCCCCTTTTTATGCCGGCCACCGTCCGATCCTCGACCTAATCCCCCCCCCCCCTTTTCCTTTTAAAACCCTGAAAAAGGGAGTTTGGGGGGTTTCGAAACTGTAGTCTCATTTTCAATAAAGCTGTTTTTTCTAATAAATGTGCAACCACACACACACACACCACCCAACACCACACACAAAACCCCCAACCAACACCACACAACCCACCCCCCAACACACCCCCACCTACACACAATATATATATATAAATTTATTATTATAATAATAAAAATTAATAATTATAAAATATAATTTTAAATATATACACAAGCACATATACATACATAACATTGTGTCAATAGTATGTTAATATTATAATATTATATATATTAATTTATATAATTATATATATTTAACAACCCCCACAGTGGAGTGGTTGTTTTAAAATACACCACACCAACACACAACAAACCCCACCAAAAAACACACACACACACACACACACACACACACACCACACACACACAACACAACACACCCCCACACACAAATAAAACCACCACCACATACACACCACCACACCACACACCCCAAAACACACTACACCCAACCCACACACACACAACACACCCACACCCCCCACAACACACACCCCAAAACCCCCCACCCACACACACACACATATAAAAATTTTTTAATTTAAATATATATAAAATATATATAAAATATATATTATATAAAATATATTATTATATATAAAATAATAATATTTTTTTTATAAAAATATTTTAATAAAATTTATAAAAATTTATTTATTATATTATAATATATATTATAATAATATATATATATTAAAATATATAATAATAAAAATTATATATATATATATATTTTATTTTATATAATATTTTATATATTATATAATATATATATATATATATTATGGTGTGTGTGGGTGGGGTGTTGGTGTGGGGTTTGTGGTGGTGTTTTGGGGTTTTTGGTGTGTGGTGTGGGGGATGTGTGGGGGTATGTGTGTGTGTGGTGTTGTTGTGTTGTGTGTGTGGTGTGTATGTGTGGGTGGTTGGTTGTGTGTGTGTGGGGGGGTGGGGTTTTGGGGGGGTGGTGGGGTGTTTTTGGTGGTGGTGTTGTGTGGTGTGGTGTGGTGTGTGGTGTTTATATATACACACACAACACATGGTGGGGGAAAATTTAATATATATATTTATATATATATATTTATATTTATATATTATAAAATACATATTGCAACACAGTATATGATGTATATTGCTTGTTATTAAAAATATTTAATGTCATTAATATATATATATATATATATTAATATATATATATATAAATATATATTGTGTGTATGGTGGGGGGTGGTGTGTGGGGGGTGTGTTGTTGTGGTGTTGGGGTGTGGTGTGTGGTGTGTGGGGGTGTGTGGTGTGTGTGACATTATAAGGTAAAAAAACAGCTTTTTTGAAAATGAGACTCAGTTTCGAAACCCCAAGACCCCTTTTTCGGGTTTTAAAAGGGAAAGGGGGGGGGGGGGGGGTAGGTCGGAGGACGGAGGGTGGCCGGCTAAAGGGATGGGGGGGATGTTTCCCCTTTTCATACTTACACATACATACATAATATATATATATTATAATATATATATAAAATTATATATTATTTTTAAATATATATTTTATTATATATATAAAAATAATATATATAATATTAAATTTTTAAAAAATATATAAAAACAATGATATTTATTGTATATATTAATAATATTTATATTATATATATTTAAAAATATTTTAATATATTATATATATATATACACACACACGGAAACAGTTTATTGGGTATGTGTATTATGTATTTTGATGAGTGTGAATTATTTATATATTATATTATAAATTATATTAAAATTAATTAATAAAAGTATATTTGAAATTTATGATATATATTTTATAAATAAATATATTATATATTAAATTAATATATAATATAATGAGAGTATATATATATTTATTATATATAATATATATTATATATATATATATTAGATATATTAAATATCATTATTTTTATAATATATATATATATTTTATATATATATATTAAAATACATTTGTAAAATAAATAAAAAATTTTAAAATTAATTATATTAATATATATATATTTTAAATTTTATTATATATAATATATATTAATACACACTTTCTCATACATAGATCTATCTATTATCTATCTATTATCTTTATTATTAATAATATATAATTAATTAATAATATATATAATTATATTATATATTATAAAATTTAATTATAAAATAAAAATACTAATATTTTCTTATACATATATCACCATTTATGCACATATGTTATTTTGTATGTATATGTGTGTGATATAATTATATATATATTATTTTAATTATATAATATAAAAATAAATATATATATAAAATATAATTAATATTATAATATATATATATTATAATATATATATATATAAAATTATATATGTGTGTGTTGTGTGTGTGTGTTTTGGGGGTGGTGTGTGGTGTGTGGGGTGGTGTGGTTGTGGTGGGGGGGGGTGGTGTGTGTTTGTGGGGTGTGGTGTGTTTGTCTATGAATTATTATTAAAAAACCAAATCTACAA
>NW_023648731.1:0-6697 GCF_015228065.2 Penaeus monodon | reverse complement strand
AAAACCCATATTTTTTTAATATATGTGATCTGAGTAGATGAAAAAATGTTAAAATTTCAGTTTTTAAACCCAGATATTAAAACCCATCCCCAAAAATGAGAGAACAAAACAGTCCCTGGTAAATGCCCAAAAAAGGGTTTAGAAAAATTCTTTAAATACGAAGTAAAAAAAACATTCACTGTACAAATATCAATAATAAGATTATAAATACTATAGATGTTTTCCAAACAATAACAAAGTAACTTTTGAGAAAAAATTGGAAAATAAAATATCTTTTTCACAGCTAGGGGCGGCCACAGGGCCCTTTGGGATACATTCAGATGTTTATCTGTTATTATTGGGATTTAAAAACCCATTCAAGGGTAAGTGTTATTGAATTTATAAAAGAATAATATATCTTGCTAAAATAGGTTTCATAAAAATAATGTTAAAAATTAAAAACTACTCAGATCGTAATAAGGGCATGAAAATACACTTTTGTTTGTCTGTCAAAAAGTTTTTTTCTTCCCACAAAAAATCAGTTATATTAAATTTTTTTGTGTTATCATTCCCTAAATGAACAATTGTTTCTTTTTTTTTGGGAAATTTTTTTTTTTCGGTTTTCCTGTTTTGTTTTTTTGTTTGCTTCATGAGAGTCCTTGGAGAATGCCCCAAATTTTTAAGCAGATGCCCCCTTAGGAAATTTTTGAATGAACAGTGAAAAATTAAAGGAATTTGAGGAAAAATCTCTACAGCAAAGGATTCAAGAAGGAACTATAAGAGAAGACATTATACTACACACATTAGGGAAAGGACATCTGGTCATTAAAAGTTTTTATTGTACATTTATGATTTTTAATTCAAATATCAAAAGGTAAATTATCAATTTTTTGATATTACCCTTCTCTCTTACCTTAAGATGAAATTAGTCATCAAACCCTCTTTAATTATTTATTTTTATATGTGGGTCCATACTCGGTAAGGATACGGGAGACTCACCTTGACGTTTAATAAAAGTCCCCCTCTAGATAAAACCCGGTGGGTTTCCTAGTAGAAAAGAAATAGTGGCTTTGACCATAGAGAGGAGTGGGCGCAATACAAATTTAAATTTAAAACCCCCAAAGATTTTTTTGTTTGGTCTTTTTCCAAAAATTTTTTTAAATCCGCTCATATATATTTTTTATGTTGGGGTGGTAAATAATTTTAATATATATATATATATATATATATATATATATATTACCCTATATATATATTTTATATATTATATTATATATAATAATATATTAAATAAACAGAAAAATTCCCCCGAAACTTGTTTCTAAGAAAGATTAATGTTATTACAAAATCGTTTTATAATCTTTTTGCTCAATAAAATTTTCCTTTTAAAATTCGATTTTTAAAACCACACACACACACAAAAAAATAAAATAATAAAAATGCCCACACTTGGAAAATAAGATCAATGTTGCAAGTACATGCTTCATATCTTGAAAAAATATGAAATAAGCCGCATTGCGTCTATTCCAAAAAATTTTCGTTTTCATCGGAAGAACCCTGATCAGATGCAGCTGAGTCATTGTTGAATACGGTTTCTATTTTAACTCCCTAGTAGATACAAATTTGGAATGGGGAAAAAGTAAAAAAAAAACCGATCATGTACCAATTTGTTACTAAATTGGTTCCTTTAGTATGTGAAACGTGAATTTTTGTTTAATTTTAATTTTTTAGCGTTAATGTTTCATAAAAAAATCCGAAAAATTTTTTCCCAAACGTTCCGCCTTTAGGCTATAAAATAAAAATGCCTCAAAGACGGGTTGGCCTTCTCTAATATCCACTTTCTTTCATGCTAACTGTATTTTTATAAGTGTCATTTTGGGAAGAAGAGAGAGGGGAGAGAGAGGAGAGAAAATACAGACAGAAGGTTCTGTCAAAATGAAAACAGCTTGAATAATCATTAAAAAAGGATCATATTTTTTTTCTCCACCCCAAAGTCAAAAGGGAACAACCTGCTCTGGTTTAAAACAAGTATTTATTCATGAATCTCCCCCAAATTTCCCTCTCGTTCCCACCAAATTTAATCCAGCGATATTTCTATTTGCAACGGGCAGTCAGGAAAGAGTTCTGCAATCCAAAAATGATTGTTTTTAACTTTAAAAAAGATATTCTATCAACAGTTTTGTGAGATTTTAAAAAAAGTTGGGCGTGAGTTAGAGATGTGTTACCTTCTTCATTTCATCGATCCGGGAATTTAAAAGTGAGCACTTCACAGCACATCAGGGACTCTTTGGGAAGCGAGAGATAAACCTATGTAATAGATTTTTCATTGGTTACCATAAGAAAGGAGGGGGAAATCCTGTCCAACCACTACCTGCAAAACCATCCCCCCCCACACACACATACTTACATACTGCTCATCAGAAAGACGATAGAGAAAATATTTTAAAATCGATATCAATTTTTTTGGTAACAATATAAAGGTCTAAAATGATTTCCCCCAACCGTATTTTTTAAAGTTTTTCACTGATTGATAAAGAAAAACAGTTAGGTGAGACAGACTTTTATAAACGGTTTTTCCTTCATGCAGCGTAACAGAAAAAGATAATAATGATAATTAATAATAAAAATATAGTGAAGAGGAAAATCAATGCCGCTTATATCGAAAATAACAATCCCCCTCCCGGACCAAAACCTAGGTCACCCCGGGGTATAAAACCCGGGGGCCAGTGCAAAACCAAAACCGTGCCACACGACCCCAAAAAGAGTGTGCAACTAGGATCTTACTAGCTCCATAAATTACCTATCTACCAACTTGAGTAATGATAGCAAAGTTTTACGTCACCCCGGGGGCACCGGGAAATTTGATTTAGAATTCAATCCTAAGTCAATGCCCGAGGTATATTTTGAAAGATGGAAAATGCAAGCCGCTTGATACGCTCTTCGCTATCATTACTCAATAGATAGATAGGGAATGTCATGGACTAGAAATCCTAGTGCACCTCCTTTATGGGTCGGTGGCACGGTTTTGGTTTGCACTGGCCTCCGGTTTTATACCGGAGTGACCCAGGTTCGAGCCTGGTCAGGGAGGGGTTTTTATTTATTTTAAAAATAAAATAAAAAAAATAATAAAAATAATAATAATATAAAAATAAAAATAAAATAAAAATAAAAATAATAATAATAAACTAATAATAATAACAAAAATAATAATAAAAATTACAATGAACCCTGAAAAAAATTTATAACTCGAATATCACCTACCGAGTCGAAATGCCCTAACTTTTCATTACAATGATTATTAACTTTTTTATTGCTACCTGTATTTTCACACGTGAAATTAAAACTTTGTAATCGTGGTAATCAAAACTCTCTCTCTCTAGTCAAACTACCTTGATTTTCTATCGTCTATCTATATTTTGGGTGTCTTTTATCTCTGATAACGGGCTGTTTTACTTTCCTTTATATAAATCTTTACCTATTATTTATCTATCCGTCTACTTGTTTATTCTTCTGTCTTCTGTATGGCTGTTGTCGTCTGATTGTTTGCCCTTCTCTCTTCTCTTTCTCTCTCTCCTCTTCTCTCAAAAACCTCAAAAGGGGGTTTTGTAATTTTTTCACTATTTAATTCTTTTACAGCTTCCGCACTCATTGGTATCTTGTTCTTAAAAAATTACCCCGGACTCCATTACTTTTTTTATAGAAAAATTCTTTCATAGGCTTTCATTTGCTTCATTTGTTGTTCATGACCTTATTCCTAGAATTACTGCAACCCCTATGTAGATACTTACATACAGATAAACACACCCACATTTACGTGTGTGGTATGTGTGTGTGTGTGTGTGTGTGTGTGTTGTGTTTTGGGGTGTGTGTGTGTGGTGGGTGTGGTGTGTGTGTGTGTGTGTGTGTGTGTGATATAATTAATTGTTTTAATAGAAAGTTCTTCTGCATATATTTCTTTAAATGTGTACATTTTCCCCCTCCACCCTTTATGACTTATCCTAAAAAGCATTGCGTGACCATTTTTAAGCGTGGATTACAAAATTTAGTTTTTTCCCCGGACATTTCTCCCCCCCTCACGGGGTTTCCTCCAGATTTTTGCCAAGGGAATCTTTTACAAAACAGTCTCCCTCCTCCTTTTTTAAAAGCTTTTTTGAAAACAAGAGGGTTTGTGGACTGAATTTCGTCGTATCATTTTTAATTAAAACTGGTGGTTAAAAATTTAAAACACTGGAATAAAAGCGTATTAGAAGTGTAAGAATAAAATACTAAAAATGTTTTCGTAAAACTAGTGGCAATTGGTCTATAATTGCAACATTTTCTTTGTTTGGGGAAGTTTTGGGCATCGGGCGACAAAAAAGGCAGGAATACTTTGCAAAGCCTTTTCAACCTTCCCCCCCGGGGATGAAAATCCAGATCCGGGATATCAAAAAATCATTGAAAAACTGTTTTATTTGCATTAACAATGTCAAATGTGGGTTATGGGGAGAATAAAAACCACACATAATTACAGACACCAAATACAGTTATTGATTACAATTTTGGTAATCACTAATTCCATAAAAAAAGCGGAGTTATCTTTTTTTTAGCTCACATTATCTGCAAATTTTATCTCCCTTGGGTGCGTTACGATGTCGTCTCGTTTTTGGTGAATTTGTCCTTAAATCACCTCGGGGTTTTCCCCTCCTTGTGGGCTTTTTCTGGTCCTTGCTAACATTTTTCCGCCTCAAAGGTTTCGCCCAAGGCCCTCCAAATTCCACGTAGTCCTCGTCAAGTCAACAGTTCCGTCGGTCCTTTTCGGCGCGTTCTCGTAGCATTCATCTGGTTTTGTGGCCGCAGTATCCTGGCAATTTGGACCTACACTGGGCTTCTTTTGGGTTTGAGCGCCCCGGGAGGCGGTGCCTTTTTGTATTTTAGTGTAAACCTACTAGCAAAAAGATTACAACGCAGGTCTTGCAAATTGATCTTCGACAGGGTGGGGCCCTTTTTAAAAGTTTGGTAGCAAAGGGCAACCCAATAAAATTAAATTATAGTTCATAATCACTTTATTCCTTGTCACATTTTCTGTTTATTTAAAATTTTTCCCTTTTTTCTTTTATATTTATTTTTTTTTTCTATGGTGTCTTTATTTTTTTCGGTAAAAAAATAATAAAAAAAAGAAAAAAATTAAAAGTAAACAAAATCAAAAGGTAAAACGAAACCAAAACATTCAAAAAAAACCCCGAGATCCCAGTCTGTGTTTCTCAAAATTTAAAATAATAAAGATATCCTAAGGGCCTCTTGTAAATAATGAAAATATTTTACCTTCCCTTCTCTCTCTCTCTCTCTCTCCCCTCTCCCCTCTCTCCTCTCTCTCTCTCTATCCCCTCTCTCTCTTTCTCTCTCTCTCCCCTCTTCTTTTAGACCAAAGAAAAGAAAACCGAAGGAGGCTCCAGTAACCCGGGTTTGCTCGTAAACCCAAAACCTGAAAAGGGGAACAAAAAACCCCAAAGGGAAAGGGGTTTTTGGGTGTTTTTTTGTCGAAAAAAATGTTTTAAAAAAGTTAAAAAAAAAGTGAAATTTATTCATCTTTTAAAACAATTGCAAAAAAATTGGGGTCATAAACGAAATTCAGAAAGAAAAAGTACAAAAATAGAGTTTAAAAAATTTTCCCAGGATGAATCCGCACAGATGCTGCCAGAACAGAGCAGCTGCTTTTAAAGAGGGGAACTATCCTATCTGAGCTCCTGTGCTATGGGGGTAATCATGTCCATACATATGGGGTACGACATAAAAAGTACTGTATCGCCCTATTTCCATTTGGGTGCCTGTCGGATATTTTTGGGTCCACGGTATGTTTTAAGAAAAAAAGCAAAAAGAGGAGATGTTAATTGCCCATTAACTTTTTTTTTTTGAGATATTTTCATTTTGTAGTTAAGTTCTATATTCAATTTTTCTTTTTTTTTTATACTTTTTGTCTTTTCCCCAAAGAATTTGAGGAAAATAGGAAGGGAGAGGGTTTTCTCAAGGACCTGCTTGAGCTACACACCATCTCTGATAGATATAGTCTCCACGGAAAAGAAAATTATTAAAAAAAAATAAGAATTGTGTTTCATTTGTTCACTTATCCCACAGGGGAAATCCTTTTGAAAAAGATAAAGTTTTCGGGGAATTGGGGATATAACTGCAATTTACTTATTACATCTTGTCTTTTTCGCCTGCCCTACCACAACACACCAACAATAAAGGTTTTAGTGCCTTTTGTTCTTTAGATGGGGAAGAGTAATGATGAAAAATTTCAGTGGAGTGAATAGATGGGTACTCACAAAAAATGAACAAAAACCCGAGATTTACGTTTTTTAACAAACGAAATTAGCAATAAATTAAAAAAAATTAAGGGAAAAAACTACACGGGGCTAACATGTAATGAAAGGTGACAAAAAATTTTTTTTTGCAAACATCGACAACCAAAGCTTTTCGTTTAGATATTACCGCGCAATCCTGCCCCTAATTAATCCCTTATTTTTTATTTTTTTTAAACATCCCCCTTGGGGTTTTTTAAAAACCCCACCAGGTTTTTGCCCCCCCCCTTAGGGGGAAAACTTTTTATGAAATAACGATCGCCAAATTTCCAGAAATGAAAAACGGACCCCTAAAAAGGGAAAAAACTTGTTTTTTTTTTTTGTAGGAAAATTTTTTTGATTTACAAACCCCTTTAAAGCCCCCTTTTTGAAAGGGGAGG
>NW_023648730.1:5000-6697 GCF_015228065.2 Penaeus monodon | reverse complement strand
TTTTGCTTCGAGGCAACCAAAAAAGGGTTTCAGCCAGACTTGCCCCCCGAAAGAAGTCAGGAGGGGTTTTTGCAGTAATTTCACACGCACTCGACAGATTCAGCCCCGTCTTTACCGTCGCCAGTCTGGATTTAAAAACTACATTTTTTAGCCCCACCACATGCGAACCTTTACCTTTACTCCACACACGGGCAAGGGCCCCTTTTGGTTAGGCATTGGACCCCAAAACCCTCGTGGTCCCGAGTTCAATTCCTCCCCGCGGGAGCAAAAAAGCCTTTGATTTTTTGGCTTGAGCTCGCAAAAAAAAAAAAATATCGTTTGAGAAGTCGAACGCATATTTAAATTATATAAAAAATATATATATTAAATATATATATATATATATAATATAATATCTATATAATATTTTAATAATACAACAAAAAACCTTTTGGGAAAGTTAGGAAACTAGGCAAAGAAAAAAAGATATAAATAATGGACGCTTTTCTTTTGGAGAGTAACCTCAGGGTAAAATAGGAATAGGGTAAGATTTCTTCTAGTTCAAAAAAGTTGGGAAAAGATATCGTGGAATTCTTTTTAGTATAAGCGAAAGAGTGGCTTCTAAGCGAAAGAGCGGTTTCAGTAACAATAAAACTAAACAATAGTACAACTAAAGATTGTTCAAGTGTATGCTCTAACCTGCAGCCACAGTGACGACGAAATAGAAAGATTTATGAAGATGTTCTTTAGCAGCGAGAGAGTAAAAAAACATTTCACAATAATTATGGGAGATTCAATTCCAAAACAGGGGAAAAGACAGAAGGAGAAAATATCTCAAACGGGAACAAAATAGAATTAGCGGAACTAACTTAACTATAAACAAAAAGAAGAGAAAGATGTACGGAAATTCAATCTCAAAATAATAAATGAAACATTGATCTCTGGTTACCAGCATGAAAAACATAAGAGTAGTGGAAGACTTTTTACAGGGATCTATACAACTCAAATGAACAGCCAAGGATAGAAGCGAGGTTGGTAACTAGAGACGTACCTAGCATCACACCAGAAGAAAGAAAAAGATCACTTAAAGGCATGAAGAGAAGGCAAACACCAGGTGAAGACAGAATTAGTACAGACCTTATAATAAATGCAGGAAAATTGCAACAGTAAAACTAGCAATCTTTTAAGAAATGCCTTCCCAACGGAAAACTGCCTGGTAAATGCAAAAATCATTTTGATGCATAAAAAAGGGGTAGAAAGGATCTAATAAAACACCGACCCATAAACTTCCTTTCAGTTACTAACAAACTGTTCACTAAAGATATCTGACAGTCTGGATTCAAACCAGCCCAGAGAACAGGCAGGTTTCTGCAGTGGATTTTCAACAACAGACCACCATCCACACGTTCACTCAAATAGAAAAAAAAATAAATGAATACAGGAAACACCAGAGTATGGCATTCATCAAAATACAAAAAAGGTATTGACTCTGCATAAATACCAGCAGTATTAGAAGCTTTTCGAAGACAGGGGTAGTAGAAGTGGTAATTGTAAAATAGTGGAAGATATATACGAAGAGGGTCCCGCAACATCAAGTTCCGCGTGGAAACCGATAAAATACCAATTAAAAAAGATGTTTGACAGGGCGACAACATCTTACCAAAACTGTTTACATCTTATGTTTAGGAAATATTCAAGAAGCTAGAATGAAAAAGGAA
>NW_023648729.1:0-6697 GCF_015228065.2 Penaeus monodon | reverse complement strand
GGGGGAATAAAAAGGGGGTTTGGCTTTAGGAAGGGCATTCGGCCATAAAAGGTCTGCCAGAACCTGATCATAGGGGGACCCCTATAAGAAGGAAAAAAGCTAAGGAAAAAAATAATAAAGGCCGCGGGGGTCGAAGGGTTTAGAGCATGGGATAAGACTGTCACGACCGAATCTGAGTTTGGGGGTTCGAGTCCCCGGGCCCGGCGCATTTTTCCCCATGGGAAGGAACTTCCCCTAGTCGCCCTCCCTACCACTGGGGGGAAAGGGTCACCCCCAAGTTAGTCCCAATCCCAACCCCGGGTGAATAAGAGGGTTGTGCCATGAAGGGCACCCGGCCATAAAAGATATCCCCGGGCGACCCCCAATAGAATGGGATAAAAAAAAAAAAAAAAAAAAAAAAAAAAAAAAAAAAAAAAAAAAAAAAAAAAAAAAAAAACATATATTATGTAACAGTGTATAAATATATATGTATCCCTCATATAATCATAAATTATAAGATGTGGTGTGATAATAATATAATAAAAATAATAATGATAATTTAGGTTTTGCTGTGACAGGCTCTTGTGACTTCTGTAAAATTGTTGCTTGCCCGTTTTGTGCTTGTAAAACTACCCCCTGTATGTGTGTGTATGCATATATACATACTTTACTACAATATATAAATATAATATATATTAATATATAAGTATCAATACAATATGTTTTATATATATATTATATATATATATTTTATTATATTAATATTTTATATATATATTCCTGTAGTGGTTTTGTATATATGTCTATAAGTGTGTTACATATATGTATTAATAATATATATATATATATATATTTTTAATATAATATATATATTATATATATACCCATAATATTTTAAAAAAAATACACCACACCACACCACCAATGTACAATCTGTGTATGAAATAGGAAATTTCCCTGTACATGAAAACCCCCGATAAAAAGTAACCAGGATATAAGAAAATACAATATGCTAAACCCTCCCAAGTATGCTACTCAGTCAAATTCGATAATTTCGAACTTCATTTCCCAAATCATGAAAAAGTTTCTGGATTTCCGGGGTTTCTTGCCCAGGTGTTTATTCTTGTATACATACAACATACATACATTAATTATACATATATATATATTATAACAAATTATATATATATAAATTATATATAATAAAATATATATTCTTTTTCTCTCTTTCTCTCAAACTATCTATATGTACGCCCCGTCAGATTGCAAAATTATCCCCCGGAAGGATGTGAAATTTTCCCCATTTTGCGCGTCTAAGGGGAAATAAGCAGCCAAAAAAAGCAGGCAGCCCCCCCCCCCCCCCAAGAAGTCCTTGCCAGCCCCGTGCCTTCATGATGTGGAGGAATTTCCACACTGCAGAGGTCAATATATATGGGCCCTGCAAAGAAAGCCATGGCACCGTCTACAGCACCAACACCAACAGGAGTTAAGCTCCATCAACTCCAGCACCAACACCAGCACCAGCTCCAGCCCCGACCCCCACACCAGCTCCAGCTTAGCCCTCACTACGCAGTCCATCAGTGTAAAGAAAGGATCTGTTACAAATGCTGCTCAAGTAGCTGATGTTCATGAAGCAGCAACAGATGGAAACCGACCCTCTCAGTATTTTCACTCAGATGTTGATGTGTATTACCTTTGGGAATCAGAACTGATGCTCTTTATGCAAAAATGCAGGATAACACTATGATAAACCCATAATGCTAATCCCTCTACAGGAGGCCTTGCTATTTACATTAAGAATACTATTACATCAAAAGTGTTCAGTGGCAAACGTGACAACACGTTTCTAAATATCTTGGTGTCAAAAAGATTTCTTGATTGCAAAACTTCACCATCATTAATGTATATAATCCTCATGATAGTGAGGTGGTACTAAAAACCTCCTGACAGTATAATACATAGTGCTACTGTCTTACTGTATGTTGATTATTTAAAGCTCGACATTCTCTCCTGGCCTCTGAGGGAAAACGCCATAGACAAAAACGGTTTAAAGGGTTTTTTATGACTATCTCCAAAACACTAGGGTTCCAATACTCCTATTTGCCCCTTAGAGAAGACTCATTACCTAGGTGGCCAAGCACTGCGAAAGTCATCCCATTCGTAGTCAGTGATAATTGGGCATTTAGTATATCCTTCCCATTTTTCAAAGCAGCCCCTCCCAGCCATGTCTTCGATATCATCTTGTTACTAAACATCATGATGAATTTATGAAAAGTATTGGCTGCTGATAAGATGCCCTCACTCCAACCAGCTTTGATCATTTAATGAGGAGATCACCTGAACAAAGATCCTGAAATAAGCTACTTAGAAAGCTCATAAGGTCTAAAAAGTAAATCAATTAAAACACTTGGGAAGAAACACCGTTCTTAGTTAGTAAAAAACTTAATTAGTAATAACTCAAAAACGGTAAGAGAGACTGTGCCTGGGCAAATCGATTGAACCACAGCTCCCATGAGTAATGTGTGGAGTGAAATCAACAAAGAATAAAGGCAATGCATACAATGTAACTCCCCACACTCATCTTGCAGCCATTAAGACTAGCAATTCTACTGCACCTGGGGATGATGGAATCACTAAAGACATCATCCGACTCCTTGAAAAAGGTACAGGTAAAGGGAAAAAAATTCACCTATTTGATCTCTTCAACTTTACGTATACTGCAAGCATCTTGCCGGCTGCCTGGAAACAAGCTACCATTATTCTCAATCCTAAAAGCAGGACACCCTGATGAATTTAGACCAAGTATGGTACCAAGGCACGTACAGTGCTTATGGTGAACTAGAGTTAGGTACTCCACAAGGCAGAGTTTTGTCCCCTTTACTATATAACATACGTAGGCACTTCCTTTGCAGGCTCATCAGTGACTTAGGAGACCTATGCAGCATCACATCGTATACTGATGACATTCGAATTCCGGTCTTTGATAGAGAGGAATATGTTCTTCAGAGGTTCAGCAAAAAGTGTGCATCCCCTGGACTCATAATCAACCCTAATAGACCCTATAAGTACTTTTCCAAATCTCATAAACTGCATTCCAAAGTTGGGTGGACAAGTTATCGCAAAAAACTGACATCTATAAGTATCTTGGCGTTAGGGTGATTGCTCCCTACCTCATGTCCCGCGATTCTCGCTTCATTCGGAGAATTGTTCAAAATATCAGGAATGTTGCTTGGGGTTTTTAAAGTCCTTCACAATGCATAATAGATACGTAGGGGGCTTCCCTCAGAGTCCTTGGTTAATGTATGATACATAGTGCTTACTGTCTTCTGTGTGATGATTTATTGCAAATGATTACAAAATGGTCTCAAACCCTTGACGTATTTCAAAAAAGGCCATGAAAATAATTTTTGGCTGCTAAAGTTCTTGTCATGAGGAAAGGGGTAGACCCCCCTTTTCAGTTTCATAGTCGTATCACTAAAGTCAGCAGCACACTCAGCATCATACTTCTGCAGTTTCACAATGCAGACCACATTTTTCCATGCTTTGTCAAATAAGATTAATTATAAAAGTTGGGGCAATCTGATACAGTCTTACCTAGAATGAAAGGTCAAAAGTACCCGAACTATTAACACTCAGAAGCACCACTTACTGCACCATGGCATAGATCACGTGTATGTTTCATATTGATTTAATTAGCAGGGCCCAATCCATGACTTCAATAACATATTAAAAGGCCATTGGGCCCGAAAAACATAGTTGAAATTCTCCATCCCCTTCATGGTACCCCTCACTTGCAATCACTGTAATGCCTCTAATGATCCTCATGGAGCAGCTGAAATTTGGTGTATTAATTTCTCTTAAAGAAAATGTGCGAATTTCTAACGAGCAAGCACAACTGATGCTGAGTCAGTAGATTATTTCCCCTGCAATCAAAACGGAAATGAACAGCACGACACCTAGCTGTCTTTTCTGACAACCAAGGTGTAAGCAACATGAGAACTAGGAACAAGTATACAAGTGTCACTATACTTTCTACCCTCTCATATAGGAATTTTTAAACCCGTGACAAGTTGGGTCAATTATCAAAACTAGCACTTTGAAATGAAGAACCACACTATGCCGTTCATTATCTCTTAAACAAACTGTGAGGTTTTCAACCTCCCACCCCCCCGACCATACCCATCACCAACCCCCCCCCTCCTTGGTCCGATCCTTCTATCTCTCTCATCCCCTTATTCGCACCCTCCTCCTCTCCCCTCTCCCACAGGGCGAGTCGAGCACAGCGGATCACTTCCCCTGCCACCCTCCTTTTACACTTCTTCCGACTCTGTATTATGCTGGCTTTATTTACATTTTATCTACGTTTATTTACACCTTTATTGTACTTTTTAAAAAATACAACTTTTATTGATCCTTTCGTTATCCATATTTTTTTTACGATGCTTCACATGATGTGCGGATAACAGGGACATCCACATCTGCTTCGAATACCTCTTTTCTATCATTGTATTTTAAGTTCAGTTTTATTTTTAACTATTCATCCTTTTAATCTCTCTTTTACAGTGAGAGAAGTACTTAGTTTATGATTTTTTTTAAATGAATCGCAGCAGACTGTTTTACTTATTTTTTATGATAATTGTAATTTTCTTATTGCTTTTGCTGATTGTTTTAATTATTTTATTTATGGTTTATCTTCTGTATGTTTTTTTCTTATTTAAGATTTCCTTTTTATTATTTTACATTTTTGTGCTACGCTTCATCCGCGGAAGTTAATGTAACCCCCTGGTTTTTGTTCATTAAATGAAGTGGATACTGTGACAGTGTTTTTGACTACCCTTTGGATTTACCTTTACCTGGAATTTCACCGTGGAGGGTGAAACAAGGTTGTACTGCCCCTTTTTTCTTTCCTAGGTGTATCTATGCTGAAGTGTTTTATTATTTTACATAACCTTTTACTGTGAACATGTGTGCTTGTCTTTTACTTTTTACTTATTCTGAATTTTACTTACTTTTATCTTGTACTTTTTTCTCGTTTCTTTTATGTGATTTACCTTTTTACTCGCTTTTACTTAAGCCCTTTTCTTCGCTTCTTACGACTCTTCTGTCTACTTTTTAATATCTTTACATTTTTCATCATTCTTGCGATTTTGTATTTAAATTAGATGTTAGTTTTTTTCGTTTTAAGCCCTTCTGGCATGTTTTTCCTCATTCTTTAATCCCTTCTGGCGTATTTTTAGTAATTCTTAAGCCTTTCTGGCACTGTCTTTTTACGAATTAACTTTTTTACTTTGGTGCTTCTGTTGTTCATTTTAGTATTATTATTATTATTATTTTATCATGTATCTTCGTATTGGTCACGCTCCTGGTAGGCCTGCATCTCCGGGGATAGTTGGCTTGTGAGGTCGTGTGGTTCCCTCACCCCCTTTTCGAGGAACGAACGGGGGCCCCTCTTTTTCCTTTGGCCTCTAAGCCTGAAGTCTCCCGCCTCACGAGTGGCTTCATTTGGGTTCCTCAGTCACATAACCTTACAAAACGTTTTCATCTCTCTTCGAGATTATGAGGGCCAAGTATGGGCCACCAAAAAAAAAACCTGAAGAAAATGCATTATTAAGGTATTGCTGGGGACATCTGATATGGGCAAACCATAGTTATGATGGACTGTCTCGGAGAGAGGTTACACTAACCAGGCTATGCATAGGATATAAGTAACCCATACATGTACAGGATGTAGTTTTGGAGGCAAAGCCAGTTTCACCACCGCAAAATGGCAGGTGCTTAAATTGCATAATCCTACGCATTACTTTGTTTTTCCGAAAACTGCATCCTATCGATCATATAGCACTGTCCAGAGAAAACCAAATATTCATTCTATTAATTTTATTATAGACATGATTAGTGATATAAAAGTTTTCCTTTCTTTTACTAACTAGATGATATGTGAATAATTATAAGAACAAAGACACATCCCTTCAGGCATGTATAAACAATGTTTGATTGATAGCTCTCTGTGTAAATAGAAGTACAACCATTCTGGATAGATCTTTCCATGGCTTTTTTTCAGGGAATGTTTTACTGATTGTATTTTTTTTTTTTTTTTTTTTTTTTTGTCAAATCAAATCACTCTCTCTACTCCCTCTCTCTCTTTCTCCCTTACACACCCCACCCCACACACACCACACACACAACACACACCACACACACACACACACACAAAATAATATATATATAAATTTAATATAAAATATTATATAATTATATATATATATTAGTAGATATATATATTTTGTGTGTGTGTGTATGTGTAATATATAAATGCACATAAATACACAAATACTTACACGATATAGTATATATATGGATAGATATAGATATGGAAATATATGTAAATACATATATATATTACCCAACCGCTCTGTCCGATGTTGTTTTTTTGTGAATTTTGTTACATACAGATGGCTCCACATGTGCGCAGCCAGCAAGGAGTCTCTCAGTAGGCCCTAGTGACCGATCCTGATTACCCCATTCCTTGAATTGGCGGGAAAATTATTTATTTTATTTATCTATTATTTATTTTTATTTTATCTTTATAAAAATAAATAATAAATAAATAAAATAAAACATTTTCCCGCCAATTCAAGGAATGGGGTAATCAGGATCGGTCACTAGGGCCTACTGAAGACTCCTGCGGCGAGACCCATGTGGACCATCTGTATGTACA
>NW_023648728.1:5000-6697 GCF_015228065.2 Penaeus monodon | reverse complement strand
ATCTTTCCTTAAACGAAGGCCCCACTATCTATTCTGTCCTAGGATCCCCAGATGGGATTCCCGAATTTGGGTCAGCAACAGAGAGGGAGTTGTACCTACATTCAGTGTTCCCTACTAACATGATATAGTTACTGCTGCTACCATTACTAAAAGTAAGTTTTTATCTTATTTAAGAATAACCTATATGTTAGATTGGGAATGGGGGGGTAAAAATAACAGGATTGGAAAAGTAAATATGATATTTTGGAGAATTGTGGGGTAGCTCGGTATTCATTATTTTTTCACCCTTAATGTTCTTTTACATTCCTTTTATAATCCTTATGCCCGGTGTTCCTTAACGGTTTTTTGACAATCATTTACCCAAAAGAGGGCGGAAAAATAAATTCCGAATAGGCCACCCTTTTGGGTGCGAAGGGGGTTGATGTTTATTTTCGTTAGTCAAATAACTTTTCATCCAGATTATTTTAAAAAATTTAATGAACATCGTTGTTCGATGAAATTATCTTCGTTTTCTAAAATAAGTTTTAATAATGAGTTTCCATAATTAATTATAGTTTTTGTTCGGAAAATCTTTAGTCTAGGCAGGGTGAAATAAAAAACAAAGCGTTTCATCTGGGGAGGATTTTCATCTCGGATTGTTTCAGCAAGGGAATCACCCAGTTTTGTAAAGGGATCCCTGGACAGAATAGTTTAAATGTGAGGGGCCCTTTTGAGAGAGTTTTGGAGGCGAATTTCTCCCATGGGTTTAAAGGGTTTCATCAACCCCTCGTCCCCCTCTTTCTCGGGGTACCAAAAACCCCATAACCCCGGTGTGCCTCGGGCCCCCCATTTTCTCCCCCCCGGGGATCCGTGGACGCCTCTCTTGCGGCCTGGCTGGAAAAAGTCTCCACTCCCCTTTTTGGCATTTTTCTCTGATCCCCTAAGCCACTCCCCTTGCCCACTGACTCTTCCTCAGGCAAATTCGCGCGCGCGCGTGGGTGGGGGTGGTTGTGGGTGTGTGGGGTGGGGGGGGTGGGGGGGGGGGGGGTGGGGGGGGGGGGGGGGGGGGGGGGGGGTTTAGAGCAAAGCGGGTGGGGGTTGAACCCAAATGTCGCGGGGGGGGGGGGGGAACAAGAGAACATAACAAAAAAAAAAAAAAAAAATAATAAAAAAAAAAAATAATGTATGTATGTATATATAAACAAATAACAAAAAAATACAAAAAAAAAAATAAAAAAAAAAATAAAAAAATTAAAAATATATAAAAAAAAAAAAAAAAAAAAAATTTTTGGGGGGGGGGGGGGGGGTGTGGGGGGGGGGGGGGGGGGGGGGGGCGGGGGTGGGGGGGGGGTGTGTGGGGGGGGGTGGGGGGGGGGGGGGGGGGGGGGGGGGGGGGGGGGAATGAGTAAAAAAAATAAATAAAAAAAAAAAAAAAAAAAAAATAACAAAAGAGGGGGGGAAAAATACTAAAAAAAAATATTTAAAAAATAAAAAAAAATTTTATAAAGGGGGAACATAATTAAAAAAATAATAAATAAATTAAAAATTTATATATAAAATTTTATATTTTAAAATTTAATTTATATATTTTAATATATATATAATATATATAAGGGGAACAGACAAATATTTTTTATATAATATTATATTATATATAATTATAATATATATATATTATTTAAAATTTTAATTATATATATATATAAAGTAATGTTTAT
>NW_023648727.1:0-33571 GCF_015228065.2 Penaeus monodon | reverse complement strand
TCGGGGGGCGGGGTATCTTCTACAGGGGGGGGAAAAAACAAAATCCACGGGGGATCTTCTATTCTTGCTTCCTTCTTCTTGGGGTTCATGCAAATTCTCACTCTCTCCTTTTCCTGTTCCGTCAGTCTGTTCCTTCTTGTTTCTTAAGTATTCTATTAAGTTTATGTCTCCGTTAGCTACGAAGAATCTCTCATTCGGGGGGCCCTTGTTTTTTTTCTGTTTGCAACTTGCTCCATTGCTAGCTTGTATGCTTCGGGGGGTATCATCCCCATATCTCTGTGGTTTATCTCTCCTTGATGTCTAGCTTCAGACTTATAATCAAGGATCAAATGGGGATTGCTTCTGACCTTATTTGTGCAGCTACCAAGCCTTGCCTTTCCCCGTGCAGCTTTTTTCCAAATTAATTCTCCAATTCTAAGATCCATAGGGAGGCAGGAAACCTGAGGGGGATTGTAATCTTGACTGCTGCCTTGATACTCCTGAAAAACTCCTTGCAATTCGCAATGGGTACAGTATTTCACTTTCTTGCAGCACAGGGTTTTTTTTCGGAAGAGGGTGGCTAGGTTTTGGAGGTCTGTGTATTCCTCAGTGCTGAGAGG
Source organism: Penaeus monodon (assembly GCF_015228065.2). Classification (NCBI taxonomy): domain Eukaryota; kingdom Metazoa; phylum Arthropoda; class Malacostraca; order Decapoda; family Penaeidae; genus Penaeus; species Penaeus monodon. The sequence goes on along the minus strand of NW_023648727.1, from coordinate 32,972 downwards.
GGTGTTTTCATTAGTCCCATCTGCAGGTGGTCGGGGGTATGGGTTTCCGGGTAACCAAAATTTCCCTTGCTCCTTTTGTCAACAATGGCATCAAGGGCGAGGCATCTATAGCCGGGTGCCCGGGGCCCAGGCCCCCGGGTGATCCCATCCATCAGTCAGGAGGGAATGGGGGTTATCTATATCCGTTCTATTCTATATGTTCAGGTTCAGTTTAGTCTTTCGAAAATTCCTTCCATGCTTTTGCTCAGCCTACAGCATAGGGAACCTAAATTCATCTCTTCTGAGTTATTTTCATTTTTTCTGTCATATTCTCGTCTCGTGTTTGATTCCGGGTGTTACCATTCCACTGAATACAACTTCTTTTGTGGTTTTCTAGGTTAGGTTGGGTTTCTTATCGTTTCTTCTGCTTATATCACTGATATATATAAATTCATGTGGAAAAACACTAGGCGCACATCAAAGGAAGGGTAGAAATATGTGGGAGCAAATATTCACAGAGTGCCAAAAAACCACAGCAAGAAAACGCAACACCAGGGTGGTGCAACTGCGAAACCAAACAACCGGGATATAATGAGTCTATGTTAAAAAGGGAAACAACAGAAAATTGAGGAGGCTAGCTTTATTCGGGGTAGGACTACCCCTAAACTTGTTCTTATAAAGGTGGGGCCCGGTTCCCGTCTTAGGTCCTGGTATCTTTTCGTTATTTTAGGTTTTTTCACTGTTTCATATTTGCACTGTGTTCCATAAGGGGGTCACAACAATAAAAAACAAAAAACACAAGTTCCCATTTAAACCCACTTAGACTAACACCAACGTCACGAACGCGTTTTCGGCCTGCATGGCTCTTCAGGTGCACTATTGTGTATATACTAACTCTTTATTCAAAAAATATGACATAATACAATTGGAAAAGAGCACCGCGGTGTTTTGTAACTTGGGGGGACTGGGGAACCTTCTCCTTGATCCTCTCTAGATATATGCTAGGAAACGGGGGGAAGGAGGGTTTTACAACAGTTGGAAGGCATGGGAACAAAGAATATTTTTTATATATGTAAACTAAATATTTACAACAAAATATAAAGGTAAATCTATCATCATCTAGAATCCAAAGGATAAAGTACGGACATTATACACAGCATGAAAAGGTCTCAGAGAGAGATGGGAAACTGAGATCTAGCTATGCCCATTGTGCTCTAGCAAAGACCAACAGAGTACATCAAAACACATAAAACATAATCATAATATCAAACAAAACACAAAATAAAAATAGCTAAATAGCTTCAAAAAAACATTCAAAAAGGGAGGGGATGTTCTTTAAATTTCAAGAAAAAAAGTTTCAAAAGAGGCGGAGAAAATGGAGATCTACCGTGCCTGTTTGTGCTCTGGCTAATACCAACAAAGGGTATATCAAAACAAAGAAAAATAAGATTATATAAAACAAAAAAAAAGAAGTAGCTAAATAAAAAAAACGGGGAAAAGGGGTGTTCATTATTCCAAGCAAAAAGGGTTCAAAAAAAGGAAAAGGACAAAAAAGATCTAGCCAAGCCTACTTGTGCTCTGGCAAAGACTAACAAACATACAAAGGTAAACAGAAAATATCATAGGAGAACATCATGTAAAACTCGTATGACATGTTCTCTTCAAATAGGCACAGGAAAATAAACAAAAAAAGGGGGGGGGGGGGAAAAACTATCCGGGCCCTGTCTGTGCTCTGCAAAGACCAACGAAAAAGGAAACACCCAAAAAATACGGAAAGGGAGGGGACGGGGAGGGAGGGGGGACTCCAAAAGGGAGGGGGGGGGGGCGAGAAGGGGTTTAATGTTCTTTTCTTCCGTAAATTTTGTCTTTCAAGGAAGCAAACAAAACTTTTTCTTTGATGAGGTATTTTGTTGTTGAAATCTTGTTTATTCATTTTGTCTCTAACTCGAATGTATTTTCTTCGTTTTTTTGGTTCCTTTTATGTTAAAGGAAAGGAACGGCTTTACAAGAAAACCAAGAGGGGGGGGGGGGGGGAAGAGAAACCAGCCCATGTCATATCTGTGCTCGGGCCAAGGGTAATTAATGAGGCAACGCACAAATTAAAGGTTTCATCAGAAAGAAAAAGAGAACCCCCTTTGGAATCGTCCAGATCAACCGACGAGAACACGGGGCTCGGGGAGGAGGAGGGGGGGGGGGGTACCATTTTTATTTATATTCTTCAAAAAATGTATGTGGGAAAAAAAGCATAAGATAACACAGGGAAAAAAAACTATTTTTTGATTGATGGGCGAGGACCCCCATGGCTTCTTCGTCGGGGGGGGTGTCTCTTCGCCTCTTGGTTGATGTGGGTGGTGTCGGGAGTGGGAGCGGTGGGCCGGGGCGACGGGGGCTGTTCCGTCTCTCTCTCGGCACATAACTCTCTTTTGGGTCCGACTGGGGTTGAATTCTATCCCTTTGGTCTGTAGATTTAGGTGGGGAGGAGGAACATCAAGGGGGCTGCTCTCTCGGTTTTCCTCTACCACTGTTTGACCAAGAAACAAAAAAAGGCCCTGGCCACAAAAGAAACATAAAGAAAAACGGGGGTGTGGGGAGGGGAAAGGAGGCAGCAGCAGGAGCCCTTCTCATGGGGGCTACACCTGGTCAAGGAGAGGGGGGTTGGGTTTGGGTATTCGAAGTCCTTGTCGCAACCGCTGCCCCTGCTGGAGAGAGGGATGTGTGGGGGAAAACAGGGATGGACAGGGGTTTATATAAGCAGGAGGGACGGACGCAACTTGGTGGGCGGGGCCAACTCTGCTCTGGATGTTCCAGGTGTGTCGTTTCGTGAGGGGGGGAACGCGGGGATGTTGGGTCCGCTCCCTCTCTCATTTCTCCGTTCGCCTTCGGTGAGGTATGACCAGCCGTGCGGTGATGGAATGGAATGTTTATGTGCAGACAACTTCCTGCGCCGATCCTTCTCTCTTACGGATTCTTTTATATTTAAATCTCTGTCGGAATTTGTCTTATTTTGTTTGTTCCTTTCCTCGATCTGATATTTCTCTATTTTTTGAGAGGAGTGGGAATGGAATTCCGCTTAATAGCCTTTCACCAATGGCTGATCTTTTTTCCACGCGATCATAGGGGGCGGATCTTTAAACCATTGTTCCCAGGGTTTGTCCTCGGCGTTCTTTTGGAGCCAAGAACAGATGTTTTTGATGAAGTCCTCAGGATTGACGCTATGTTCGGGGAGTATAACATGGGGAAAATGATTCTGCCTGTTCCATTTCTGTTCTTCCCCGAACAACAGGTCTTCTCGAGTTAATTCGTTTCAATCTTTTTTTTGCCTCATTTAGTATCTTGTGGGTGTATCCTCTGAGCCTGAAGAACTTGAACATTTCTTCTAGTGTTTCTTCTAGGTCATCGGGTCGCTCACAATTCTTTTGTTTCCTTATACCTTGTGAGAAGGGGGGGGATCTCTTGAGGTTTGGGTGATGGCTCGAGTGGAAATGTAAATATTGTGCGTGTTGGAGGGCTTGTAAAAACACCGTGGTTGTAGGTTTCCTTTTTCATCTACATACACTAGAGTGTCCAGAAAAGGGAGCTTTTGGCTGTCAAATTCCAGCGCGTAAATTGAAGGTCGGGGTGTATTTTGTTTCAGCCCTATGGTACTCTCTCAGTTCATCTTCTTTCCCGTCAAAAAATCCCGAAAATGTCATCAATGTACCTGAAGAAACACCAAGGGTTGCTTCTGCATCTTTTTCCTTTCTTTTTAAAATGCTCGCATGCACGAAGATCTCAGCAATGGCTACAGATACCGACGCACCTATTGCTGTGCCTTTATTCTGCCTGTAGAACCATGGTCGTACCTTAGTAGGTTCCATTTAAAACATGGTCAACCCCTTCCTTTATTAGGTAAGGGGTGGGCTTGTATGTTAAATCATGCCTGAGTCTGCCTTGCACATATCCAAAGTTCTTTTCATAGAAATGTGAAACCACCCATGCCGCCTCTTCTTGGGGTATGGATGGATACAGGGATACAATATCAAAGGAAAATACAGAGCTCCTCTCGGGATCTGTGGAAATTCTCTTATCTTTCGAGGAAATCCAAAGTGTCTTGTAATCTTTCGGGTAGGAGATCTAATAGTGGTGCTAAATATGTGGTAAGTAGCCTATCCAAAGGTCTGGTGGGGGCACAACAGCCGCTGGGGTACTGGTCTTCCTGGCCAGGTACCTAATTCTTCATCTATTTTTTTGTGTGTTTTCGGAAGAATGTACCAATGTGGGATGCGGGGTTTTGTGTGCTAACAAGGCATCTCTTGGGCTGCTTTAAAACTGGTGCATTCTTTGGGGGAATCCAGGGTGAAAAATCTATTTACAAGCTTTTGGATTCATTATCTACTTCCTCGGGGCTTCTTCTTCGTCCACTAGGGGGACATATGTTTCTTTATCTTTAAGGTGGGCTCTGCCCATAGCTCTGTAGTTTCCTGTTTAGTACTACTAGGGCTCCATCTTTGTCTGCTTTCTTTATCCAATGTTTGGGTCTTCTTTTAATTGCTCCAGGCTTCTATTTCTTTCTTGTTTAAATTCAACCTTTTCTTCCTTTTACCTGCTGTCAGTATTTCTTTTTTGGGCTTCATCCATTATCTCTGCCAACCCTGGGAGTCTCTTAGGGGGGAGCCTTTTCCCCTTTTGGTGGAAGGGGAGTTGTGTGGGATCTTCATTTTTTTGTTTATTACACTCGGAGGCGGGATCCTGGGAGCAGGGACTGGGTAAATCTGTGGTTGATTGTCTGTTTCTAAATTTTCCAGAGGGCCCCGTGATGTGATGTTCTATGGTTCAGAGAGGGGGGGGCCCTGTGAAAAACGACCTTCCTTTGTCAGTACCGACTTTTGTGGCAGTGTGAGGGGGACTTCAAAAAACTACCATCTCCATCCCCAGTTCCCAATTGTCTCTTTCTTGCCAAGTTCTTCCTCCTTGTTGTTCTTGATCCCATTGTGGTTTCCTCTTCTGTGATGGTAACTCCATCTGTTCTGGGGGATCCACCTCCGGGGTTTGGGTCTGATCTCTTTTTTGTCTTGTTGAGTGTTCCATTTTTGTGGGATCCTCTCCTCTGGGTTCAGGGGTCGGGTGGGCCTTTGGTGGTTTGTTCTCCAAGCGGTGCGACCCGTTTCCTCGAATCCCCAATTCCTTGGATCTCTGTATTGTTGTACCCAGGTGTTTCTCTTCCATGGTCCGAAATTGATCCTCTCTTGCATGTGCTGTCTGTTCCTCCCCCGCGGGGGGATTTGCCTGTCGTTTTTTGTTGTGTTACTTTATTCTTTTTTTTTTTTTACCATGTCTGTGATCGTTCTACTGATCTATGTCTATTCTCGTTTCCAATTTCTGTTGCCGTTTCTTTTGGTCTTTGTTGTGGGCTGTCTTGTTCTATTCCTTTCTTCTTTTTGTTCCTTGGTGCTTGTGGGGGGGGAGGGGGCCCTCTGCTGTTGCAGGGAGACATTGTGCCAGGATGTTTCAATCCTCTCGACTGCCTTTGCCACAGAATCAATTCGGTTGTGGCATTCTGAAAATTTTGTCTATTTGTTCTGGGTGGGAGGGGTATTTTTTGGGACAAAAAACAGCAATCTTTCTTCTTCCTGGGCAGGTCGCTTTTCCCGAGTTGTGTCAGGGTGATTGCTGTCCACAGGGAGGTTGTGATTCTTCCGGGTTTTGTGTCTGAGGGGGCGGGGTATCTTCTACAGGGGGTGGGAAAACAAAATCCACGGGGGACTCTTCTATTCTTGCTTCCTTCTTCTTGGGGTTCATGCAAATTCTCACTCTCTCCTTTTCCTGTTCCGTCATGTCTGTTCCTTCTTGTTCTCTTAAGTATTCTATTAAGTTTATGTCTCCGTTAGCTACGAAGAATCTCTCATTCGGGGGGACCTTTGTTTTTCTGTTTGCCACTTGCTCCATTGCTAGCTTGTATGCTTCGTGGGTTATCATCTCATATCTCTGTGGGTATCTCTCCTTGATGTCTAGCTTCAGACTTATAATCAAGGATCTAATGTGGATTGCTTCTGACCTTATTTGTGCAGCTACCAAGCCTTGCCATTCCCGTGCAGCTTTTTTCCAAATTAATTCTCCAATTTCTAAGATCCATAGGGAGGCAGGAAACCTGAGGGGATTGTAATCTGTGACTGCTGCCTTGACTACTCCTGCAACTCTTGCAATTCGCAATCGGTACAGTATTTCACTTTCTTGCAGCACAGGGTTTCTTTTCGGAAGAGGGTGGCTAGGTTTTGGAGGTCTGTGTATTCCTCAGTGCTGAGAGGGGTGTTTTCATTAGTCCCATCTGCAGGTGTGTCTGGGTATGGGTCTTCCGGGTAACCAATTTCCTTTGCTCCTTTTGTCAACAATGGCATCAAGGGCGAGGCATCTATAGCCGGGTTGCCCGGGGCCCAGGCATCCGGGTGATCCCATCCATCAGTCAGGAGGGAATGGGGGTTATCTATATCCGTTCTATTTCTATATGCTTCAGGTTCAGCTAGTCTTTCGAAAATTCCTTCCATGCTTTTGCTCAGCCTACAGCATAGGGAACCTAAATTCATCTCTTCTGATGTTATTTTCATTTTTTTCTGTCAATTCTCGTCTCGTGATTGATTCCTGGTTGTTACCATTCCACTGAATACAACTTCTTTTGTGGTTTTCTAGGTTTAGGTGGGTTTCTTATCGTTTCTTCTGCTTATATCACTGATATATATAAATTCATGTGGAAACACTAGGCGCACATCAAAGGAAGGTAGAAATATGTGGGGAGCAAATATTCACAGAGTGCCAAAAACCACAGCAAGAAAACGCAACACCAGGGTGTGTGCAACTGCGAACCAAACAACCGGGGATATATGAGTCTATGTTAAAAAGGAACAACAGAAAATTGAGGAGGCTAGCTTCCTATTCGGGGTAGGACTAGCCTAAACTTGTTTCTTATAAAGGTGTGGCCGGTTGCCGTCTTAGGTCCTGGTATCTTTTCGTTACTAGGTTTTTTCACTGTTTCATATTTGCACTGTGTTCACATAAGGGGGTCACAAAAATAAAAAACAAAAAACACAAGTTACACTTAACACTTAGTATAACACCAAAGTCACGAACGCGTTTTCGGCCTGCATGGCCTCTTCAGGTGCACTATTGTGTATATACTAACTCTTTATTCAAAAAATATGACATATATACAATATGGAAAAGAGCACCGCGGTGTGTGTAACTTGGGGGACTGGGGAACCTTCTCCTTGATCCTCTCTAGATATATGCTAGGAAACGAGGGGAAGGAGGGTTTTACAAACAGTTGGAAGGCATGGGAACAAAGAATATTTTTTATATATGTAACTAAATATTTACAAACAAAATATAAAGGTGATCTATCATCATCTAGAATCCAAAGGATAAAGTACGGACATTATACACAGCATGAAAAGGTCTCAGAGAGAGATGGAAACTGAGATCTAGCTATGCCCATTTGTGCTCTAGCAAAGACCAACAGAGTACATCAAAACACAGAAACATAAGCATAATATCAAACAAACACAAAATAAAAATAGCTAAATAGCTTCACAAAACATTCAAAAAGGGAGGGATGTTCATTATTTCAAGAAAAAAGTTTCAAAAGAGGCGGAGAAAATGAGATCTATCCGTGCCTGTTTGTGCTCTGGCTAATACCAACAAAGGGTATATCAAAACAAAGAAAAATAAGTATTATATAAAACAAACAAAAAGAAGATAGCTAAATAAACAAACAGGGAAAGGTGTTCATTATTCCAAGCAAAAAGGGTTCAAAAAAAGGAAAAGACAAAAAAGATCTAGCCAAGCCTACTTGTGCTCTGGCAAAGACTAACAAAACATACAAAGGTAAACAGAAAATATCATATGGAGAACATCATGTAAATACTCGTATGACATGTTCTCTTCAAATAGGCACAGGAAAATAAACAAAAAAAGAGGGGGGGGGGGAAATCTATCCAGGCCTGTCTGTGCTCTGGCAAAGACCAACGAAAAAAGGTACAACCCAAATACGGAAAGGGAGGGGACGGGGGAGGGAGGGGGGGACTCCAAAAGGGAGGGGGGGGGGGCGAGAAGGGGGTTAATGTTCTTTTCTTCCGTAAATTTTGTCTTTCAAGGAAGCAAACAAAACTGTTTCTTTGATGAGGTATTTCTGATGTTGAAATCTTGTTTAATCATTTGTCTCTAACTCGAAAGTATTTTCATCGTATTTTTGGTTCCTTTTATGTTAAAGGAAAGGAACGGCTTTACAAGAAAACCAAGAGGGGGGGGGGGGGGGAAGAGAAACCAGACCATGTCTATCTGTGCTCTGGCCAAGGGTAATTAATGAGGCAACGCACAAATTAAAGGTTTCATCAGAAAGAAGAAAGAGAACCACCTTGGAATCGTCCAGATCAACCGACGAGAACACGGGGCTCGGGGAGGAGGGAGCGAGGGGGTACCATTTTTTATTTATATTCTTTACAAATAAATGTATGTAGGAAAAGCATAAGATAACACAGGAAAAATACATATATTTTTGATTGAAGGGCGAGGATCCCCATGGCTTCTTCGTCTGGGGGGTGTCTCTTCGCCTCTAGGTTGATGATGGTGGTGTCGGGAGGGGAGGGGGGCCGGGGCGACGGGGGTTGTTCCGTCTCTCTCTCGGCACATAACTCTCTATTGGCGTCCGACTGGGGTTGAATTCTATGCCTTTGGTCTGTAGATTTAGGTGGGGAGGAGGAACATCAAGGGGGCTGCTCTCTCGGTTTTCCTCTACCACCTGTTTGACCAAGAAACAAAAAAGGCCCATGGCCACACAAGAAACATGAAGAAAAACGGGGGTGTGGGGAGGGGAAAGGAGGCAGCAGCAGGAGCCCTTCTCATGGGGGCTACACCTGGTCAAGGAGAGAGGAGGTTCGGTTGGGTATTCGAAGTCCTTGTCGCAACCGCTGCGCCTGCTGGAGAGAGGGATGTGTGTGGAAAACAGGGATGGAAAGGGGTATATAAGCAGGAGGGACGGACGCAACTTGGTGGGCGGGGCCAACTCTGCTCTGGATCTTACAGGTGTGTCGTTTCGTGAGGGGAGGAACGCGGGGATGTGGTCCGCTCCCTCTCTCATTTCTCCGTTCGCCTTCGGTGAGGTATGACCAGCCGTGCGGTGATGGAATGGAATGTTATTGTGCAGACAACTTCCTGCGCCGATCCTTCTCTCTTATCGGACTTTCTTTTATATTTAAATCTCTGTCGGAAATTTGTCTTATTTTGTTTGTTCCTTTCCTCTGCATCTGATATTCTCTTATTTTTTTGAGAGTGAGTGGGGATGGAAATTCCGCTCTAATTAGCCTTTCACCAATGGCTTGATCTTTTTTCCACGCGATCATAGGGGGCGGATCTTTGAACCATTGTTCCCAGGGTTTGTCTCGGCGTTCTTTTGGAGCCAAGACCAGATGTTGTTGATGGAAGTCCTCAGGATTGACGCTATGTTCGGGGAGTATAACATGGGGAAAATGATTCTGCCTGTTCCATTTCTGTTCTTCTCCGACAACAGGTCTTCTCGAGTTAATTCGTTCAATCTTTTCTTTGCCTCATTAGTATCTTGTGGGTGTATCCTCTGAGCCTGAAGAACTTGAACATTTCTTCTAGTGATTCTTCTAGGTTCATCGGGTCGCTCACAATTCTTTTGATCCTTATACCTTGTGAGAAGGGGACGGGAGTATCTTGAGGTTTGGGTGATGGCTGAGTGGAAATTCAAATATGAGCTGTTGGAAGGGCTTTGTAGCAAACACGTGGTTGTATGTTCCTTCTTCCATTCATACTTCACTAGAGTGTCCAGAAAAGGAGCTTTTGGCGTCAAATTCCACGTAAATGAAGGTCGGGGGTATCTGTTCACCCCCGGTACTCTCATCATCTTCTTCGTCAAAAATCCCGAAAATGTCATCAATGTACCTGAAGAACACCAAGGGTTGCTTCTGCATCTTTTTCCTTTCTTTTTCAATGCTCGCATGCACGAAGATCTCAGCAATGGCTACAGATACCGACGCACCTATTGCTGTGCCTTTATTCTGCCTGTAGTAACCATGGTCGTACCTTAGTAGGGTTCCATTTAAAACATGGTCAATCCTTCCTTTATTAGGTAAGGGGGTGGGGCTTGTATGTTAAATCATGCCTGAGTCTGCCTTGCACATATCCAAAGTTCTTTCTAGAAATGTGAAACCACCCATGCCGCCTCTTCTTGGGGTATGGATGGATACAGGGATACAATATCAAAGGAAAATATCAGAGCTCCTCTCGGGATCTGTGGAAATTCTCTTATCTTTCTGAGGAAATCCGAAGTGTCTTGTAATCTTTCTGGTAGGAGATCTAATAGTGGTGCTAAATATGTGGTAAGTAGCCTATCCACAGGTCTGGTGGGGGCACAACAGCCGCTGAGTACTGGTCTTCTGGCCAGGTACTAATTCTTCATCTATTTTCTTGTGTGTTTCGGAAGAATGTACCATGTGGGATGCTGGGTTTGTTGTGCTAACAAGGCATCTCTCTGGGCTGCTTTAAAACTGGGTGCACTTCTTTCCGGGGGAATCCAGGGTGTAAAATCTATTTACAAGCCTTTTGGATTCATTATCTACATTCCTCAGGGCTTCTTCTTCGTCCACTAGGGGGACATATGTTTCTTTATCTTTAAGGTGGGCTCTGCCCATAGCTCTGTAGTTTCCTGTTTTTAGTACTACTAGGGCTCCATCTTTGTCTGCTTTCTTTATCACAATGTTTGGGTCTTCTTTTACTGCTGTCAGTATTTCTTTTTGGCTTCATCCATTATCTCTGCCAACCTGGGAGTCTCTAGGGGGGAGCCTCTTCCCTTTGTGGAAGGGGAGTTGTGTGGGGATCTTCATGTTTGTTTATTTACACTCGGAGGCGGGATCCTGGGAGCAGGGACTGGGTAAATCTGTGGTTGATTTCTGTTTCTAAATCTTCCAGAGAGGCCGTGATGTGATGTTCTATTGGTTTCAGAGAGGGAGGGCCTGTGACAAACGACCTTCCTTTGCTCAGTACCGACTTTTGTGGCAGTGTGAGGGGGACTTCAGAAACTACCATCTCCATCCCCAGTTGCCATTGTCTCTTTCTTGCCAAGTTCTTCCTCCTTGTTGTTCTTGATCCCATTGTGTGTTTCCTCTTCTGTGATGGTAACTCCATCTGTTCTGGGGGATCCACCTCCGGGGTTGTGGTCTGATCTCTTGTTGTCTTTGTGAGTGTTCCATCTTTGTGGGATCCTCTCCTCTGGGTTCAGGGGTCGGCTGGGCCTTTGGTGGTTTGTTCTCCAAGCGGTGCGACCCGTTTCCTCGAATCCCCAATTCCTTGGATCTCTGTATTGTTGTACCCAGGTGTTTCTCTTCCATGGTCCGAAATTGATCCTCTCTTGCATGTGCTGTCTGTTCCTCCCCCGCGGGGGGATTTGCCTGTCGTTTTTTGTTTGTGTTACTTTATTCTTTTTCTTTTTTACCATGTCTGTGATCGTTCCTACTGATCTATGTCTATTCTCGTTTCCAATTTCTGTTGCGTTTCTTTGGTCTGTGTTGTGGGCTGTCTTGTTCTATTCCTTTCTTCTCTTTGTTCCCTTGGTGCTTGTGGGGGGGGAGGGGGGACCTCTGCTGTTGCAGGGAGACATTGTGCCAGGATGTTTTCAATCCTCTCGACTGCCTTTGCCACAGAATCAATTCGGTTGTGGCATTCTGCAATTTTGTCTATTTGTTCTGGGTGGGAAGGGGTATTTTCTTGGGACAAGAACAGCAATCTTTCTTCTTCCTGGGCAGGTCGCTCTTCCGAGTTTTGTGTCAGGGTGATCTGCTGTCCACAGGGAGGTTGTGGATTCTTCCGGGTTTTTGTGTCTGAGGGGGGGGGTATCTTCTACAGGGGGTGGAAAACAAAATCCACGGGGGATCTTCTATTCTGCTTCCTTCTTCTTGGGGTTCATGCAAATTCTCACTCTCCTTTTCCTGTTCCGTCATGTCTGTTCCTTCTTGTTCTCTTTAAGTATTCTATTAGTTTATGTCTCCGTTAGTACGAAGAATCTCTCATTCGGGGGGACTTTGTTTTTCTGTTTTGCCACTTGCTCCATTGCTAGCTTGTATGCTTCGTGGGTTACATCTCATATTTTGTGGGTATCTCTCCTTGATGTCTAGCTTCAGACTTATAATCAAGGATCTAATGTGGATGCTTCTGACCTTATTTGTGCAGCTACCAAGCCTTGCCATTCCCGTGCAGCTTTTTTCCAAATTAATTCTCCAATTTCTAAGATCCATAGGGGAGGCAGGAAACCTGAGGGGATTTGATATTAATCTGTGGACTGCGCCTTGAATACTACTGCAACTCCTTGCAATTCGCAATCGGTACAGTATTTCACTTTCTTGCAGCACAGGTTTCTTTTCGGAAGAGGGTAAGAGGGTGGCTAGGTTTTGGAGGTCTGTGTATTCCTCAGTGCTGAGAGGTGTGTTTTCATTAGTCCCATCTGCAGGTTGTGTCTGGGTTATGGGTTTCTTCGGGTAACAATTTCCTTTGCTCCTTTTGTCACAAAACCCAAATGGCATTCAGGGCGAGGCCTCTATAGCCGTTGCCCGGGGCCCAGGCATCGGGTGATCCCATCCATCAGTCAGGAGGGAATGGGGGTTATCTACTCCGTTCTATTTCTATATGCTTCAGGTTCAGCTAGTTCTTCGAAAAATCCTATCTCATGCTTTTTCCTCAGGCCACAGCCTAGGACACCTAAATTCATCTTTCTGATGTTAATTTTCATTTTTTCTGTCATATTTCGTCTCTGTGATTGATTCTGGGTGTTACCATTCCACGAATACAACTTCTTGTGGTTTTCTGTTTAGGTTGGATTTCCTTATCGTTCTTCTGCTATATCACTGAATATATAAATTCTTGTGGAAACACTAGGCGCACATCAAAGGAGGTAGAAATATGTGGGGAGCAAATATCACAGAGAGTGCCAAAAACCACAGCAGAAAAACGCAACAACCAGGGTGTGTGCAACTGCGAACAAAAAACCGTGGGATATATGAGTATGTAAAAAGGAACAACAGAAAATGAGGAGGATAGCTTCCTATTCGGGATATAGGACGAGCCTAAACTTGTTCTTATAAAAGTGTGGCCGGTTGCCGGTCTTAGGTCCTGGTATCTTTGTCGTTACTAGGTTTTTCACTGTTCAATATTCTGCACGTGTCACATAAGGGGGTCACAAAAATAAAAAACAAAAAAACACAAAGTTACAATGTAACACTTAGTGAACACCAAAGTCACGAACGCGTTTTTCGGCCTGCATGGGCCTCTTCAGGTGCACTATTGGGTATATACTAACTCTTTATTCCAAAAAAATATGACATATATTACAATATGGAAAAGAGTGCACCGCCGGGTGGTGTAACTTGCGGGACTGGGGGAACTTCTCCTGATCCTCTCTAGATATATGCTAGGAACCGAGGGGGAGGGGAAAGGAGGGTTTTACAAACATGTTGAAGGCATGGGAACAAAGATATTAGATTATATATGTAACTAAATATTTTACAACAAAATATAAAGGTGATCTTATCATCATCTAGAATCCAAAGGATAAGTACGGACATTATACCACAGATGAAAGGTCTCAGAGAGAGATGGAAACTGAGATTAGCTATGCCCATTTGTGCTCTAGCAAAGACCAACAGATACATTCCCCCCCCCCCCCCCCCCCCCCAAAAACAACAGAAACAATAAGCATAATATCAAACAAACACAAAATAAAAATAGCTAAATAGCTTAACAAAACATTCACAAAGGGAGGGGATTTCATTATTTCAAGAAAAAAGTTTCAAAAGAGGCGGAGAAAATGAGATCTATCCGTGCTGTTTGTGCTTATTGGCTAATACAAACAAAGGGTATATCAAAACAAAGAAAAATAAGTATTATTATAAAACAAACAAACAAGAAGATAGCTAAATAAACAAAAACAGGAAAGGTTTTGTTCATATTCAAGCAAAAAAGGGTCAAAAAAGGAAAAGACAAAAAAGATCTAGCCAAGCCTAATTTTGTGCTCTGGCAAAAGACTAACAAAACATACAAAGGTAAACAGAAAAATATCATATGGATAACATCATTTAAATACTCTTATGACATGTTCTCTTCAAATAGGCACAGGAAAATAAACAAAAAAAGAGGGGGGGGGGGAAAAACTATCCAGCCTGTCTGTGCTTGGCAAAGGACCAACGAAAAAGGTACAACCCAATACGGAAAGCGAGGGGACTGGGGGGAGGGAGGGGGGGATCCAAAGGAGGGGGGGGGGGCGGAGAAGGGGTTAATGTTCTGTTCTTCGTAAATTTGTTCTTTCAAGGAAGCAAACAAAACGTTCTGATGAGGTATTTCTGATGTTGAAATCTTGTTTAATCATTTTCTCTAACTCGAAAGTATTTATAGTTATTTTTGGTCCTTATTTATGTTAAAGAAAGGAACTGCTTACAAAGAAAACCAAGAGGGGGGGGGGGGGGGGAAGAGAAACCAGAACATGTTCTATCTGTGCTCTGGCCAAGGGTTAATAATGAGCAACGACAAATTAAAAGGTTCATCAGAAAGAGAAAGAGAACCACCTGGATCGTCCAGATCAAACCGACGAGAACACGGGGCTCGGGGAGGGAGGAGGGAGCGAGGTGTACCATTTTTTTATTTATATTCTTTACAAATAAATGTATGTAGGAAAAGCATAAGATAACACAGGAAAACTACATATATTTTTGATTGAAGGGCGAGGATCCCCATGGCTTCTTCGTTCTGGGGGGTGTCTCTTCGCCTCTAGGTGATGATGGTGGTGTCGGGGAGGGGAGGGGCGGGGGCGACGGGGATTGTTCCGTCTCTCTCTCGGCACATAACTCTCTATTGGCTCCGACTGGGTTGAATTCTATGCCTTTGCGTCTGTAGATTTAGGTGGGAGGAGGAACATCAAGGGGGCTGCTCTTCGGGTTTCTCTACCACTGTTTGACCAAGAAACAAAAAAGGCCATGGCCCACACAAAGACATGAGAAAAACGGGGGTGTGGGGAGGGAAAGGAGGCAAGCAGCAGGAGCCCTTCTCATGGGGGCTACACCGGTCAAGGATCGAGAGAGGTTCGTTGGTATTCGAAGTCTTGTCGCAACCGCTGCGCCTGCGGACGAGAGGGAGTGTGTGGAAAACAGGGATGGAAAGGGGTAATTAAGCAGGAGGGACGGACGCAACTTGGTGGCGGGGCAACGCTGCTCTGGATCTACAGGTGTTCGTTTCGTGAGGGAGAACAGCGGGGATGTGGTCCGCTCCCTCTCTCATTTCTCCGTTCGCCCGGTGAGTATGACCAGCCGTGCGGTGATGGAATGGAATGTTATTGTGCAGACAAATTCCTGCCGAAGATCCGTCTTCTTACGGACCTTCTTTTATATTAAATCTCTGCGGAAAATTGTCTTATTTTGTTTGTCCTTTCCTCTGCATCCTGATATTCTCTTATTTTTTTTGAGAGTTAGTGGGGATGGAAATTCCGCTCTAATAGCCTTTCACCAATGGCTGATCTTTTTTCCACGCGATCATATAGGGGGCGGATCTGTGAAACCATTGTTCCGGTTTGTCCTCGGCGTTCTTTTGGAGCCAAGACCAGATGTGTTGAGGAATTCCTCAGGATTTGACGCTATTGTCGGGGAGTATACCATGGGAAAATGATTCTGCCTGTTCCATTTCTGTTCTTCTCCCGACAACAGGTCTTCTCGAGTTATTCGTTCAAAGCTTTTCTTTTGCCTCATTTAGTATCTTGGGGTGTATCCTCTGAGCTGAAGAACTTGAACATTTCTGTCTAGTGAATTCTCTAGGTCATCGGGTCGCTCACAATTCTTTTGATCCTATACCTTGTGAGAAGGGGAGGGATCTCTTTAGGTTTGGGTGATGGCTCGAATGGAAATGGAAATTTGATGCGTGTTGGAGGCGGCTTGTAGAACACCGTGTTTGTAGGTTTCCTTCTTACTTCTACATACACTAGATGTGTCAGAAAAGGGAGCTTTTGGCTGTTCAAATTCCAGCGTAAATGAAGGTCGGGGTGTATCTTGTTCAGCCCCTTCATGGTACTCTCCATTTCATCTCTTTCCCGTCAAAAATCCCGAAAATGTCATCAATGTACTGAAGAACACCAAGGTGCTTCTGCATCTTTTTCCTTTCTTTCAATGCTCCGCATGCACGAAGATCTCAGCAATGGCTACAGATACCGACGCACCTATTGCTGTGCCCTTTATTCTGCCCTGTAGTAAACCATTGTCGTACCTTAGTAGGGTTCCATTCGAAACATGGTCAATCCCTTCCTTTTATTAGGTAGGGGTGGGGACGTGTATGTTAAAATCATGCCCCCTGATTTTAGTCTGCTGCACATATCAAAGTTCTTTTCATAGAAATGTGAAACCACCATGCCGCCCTCTTGGTATGGAGATACAGGGATACAAATACAAAGGAAAAATATCAGAGCTCCTCTCGGGATCTGTGGAATTCTCTTATCTTTTCTGAGGAAATCCGAAGTGTCTTGTAATCTTTCTGGTAGGAGACTAATAGTGTGCTAAAATATGTGGTAAGAGCCTATCACGGTATGGTGGGGCACCAACGCCGCCTGAGTACTTGGTCTTCCTGGGCCAGGTACCTAATTCTTCATTATTTTCTTGTGTGTTTTCGGAAGAATGTACCAATGTGGATGCTTGGTTTGTGTCGTAACAAGGCATCTCTCTGGGCGGCTTTTAAAACTGGTGCATTCTTTCGGGGAATCCAGGGTGTTAAAAAAATATATGAACAAGCCTTGGATTCATTATCTACATTCCTCAGGCTTCTTCTTCGTCCACTAGGGCGACATATTTTCTTTATCTTAAGGTGGGCTTCTGCCCATAGCTCTGTAGTTTCCTGTTTTAGTTATACTTAGGGCTCACTTTGTTCTGCTTTCTTTATCACAATGTTGGAGTCTTCTTTAAGTGCCTCAAGTTGCTTCTACTTCTTTCTTGTTTAAATCAACCTCTTTTCCTTTTACCTGCTGTCAGTATTCTTTTTTGGCTTCATCCATATCTCTGCCAACCCTGGTGTCTCTTAGGGGGAGCTCTTCCCTTTTGTGGACGGGAGTTGTTGTGGGGATCTCATTGTTTGTTATTTACACTCGAGAGGGCGGGATCTGGGAGCGGGACTGGGTAAATCTGTGGTTGGATTTCTGTTTCTAAATCTTCCAGAGCAGGCCGTCGTGATGTGATGTTCTATTGGTTTCAGAGAGGGAGGGCCTGTGACAACCGACCTTCCTTGCTCAGTACCGATTTTGTGGCCATGTGTGAGGGGGACTTCAGAAACTCCATCTTCCACCCCAGTTGCCATTGTCTCTTCTGGCCAAGTCTTCTCCTTGTTGTTCTTGAATCCCAATTGTGGTTCCTCTTCTGTTGATGGTAACTCCATCTGTCTGGGGATCACCTCCGGGGTTGTGGTCTGATCTCCTTGTTGTCTTGTTGGTGTTCCATCTTTGTGGATCCTCTCCTCTGGTTTCAGGGGTCGGCTGGGCCTTGGTGGTTTTGTTCTCCAAGCGGTGAGAACCCGTCTTCCTCGAATCCCCAAATTCCTTGGATCTCTGTATTGTTGTACCCAGTGTTTTCTTCCATGGGTCCGAAATTGATCCTCTCTTGCATGTGCTGCTGTTCTCCCCCGCGGGGGGATTTGCCTGTCTTTTTGTGTTGTGTTAATTATTCTTTTCTTTTTTACATGTCTGGATCGTCCTACTGATCTAGTCTATTCTCGTTTCAATTTCTGTTGCACAGTTTCTTTGGCTTGTTGGTGGCTGTCTTGTTCTATGCCTTTTCTTCTCTTTGATCCTTGGTGCTTGTGGGGGGGGAGGGGACCTCTGCTGTTGCAGGGAGACATGTTGTGACAGGATGTTTTCAATCCTTCGACTGCCTTGCCACAGAATCAATTCGGTGTGGCATTCTGCAATTTTGTCTATTGTTCTGGTGGGAAGGGGATTCTTGGGGACAGAACAGCAATCTTTCTTTTTCCTGGGCAGGGCGTCTCCGAGTTTGGTTTGTGTCAGGGTGATCTGCTGTCCACAGGAGGTGTGATTCTTCGGGTTTTGTGTCTGAGGGGGCGGGGGTATTTCTACAGGGGGTGGGAAAACAACAAAATCCACGGGGGACTCTTCTTATTCTTGATTCCTCTTCTCTGAGGCGTTATGCAAATTCTCACTCTCTCCTTTTCCTGTTCCGTCATGTCTGTTCCTCTGTTCTCTTAAGTATTCTATTAAGTTTATGTCTCCGATTAGCTACGAAGAATCCTCCTCATTCGGGGGGGACCTTTGTTTTTCGTTTTGGCCACTTGCTCATTGCTAGCTTGTATGCTTCGGTGGGGTTATCATCTCATATCTCTGTGGGGATCTCTCGTGATGTCTAGCTTAAGACTTATAATAAAGGATCAATGTGGATTGCTTCTGACCTTATTTGTGCAGCGACCAAGCCTTGCCATTCCCGTGCCAGCTTTTTCCAAATTAATTCTCAAATTCTAAGGATCCATTAGGGGATGCAGGAAAACCTGAGGTGGATTGTAATCTTGTGACTGCTGCCTTGCTACTCCTGCAATCCTTGCAATCGCAATCGGTACAGTATTTCACGTTCTGCAGCACAGGGTTTTCTTTTCGGAAGAGGGTGGCTAGGTTTGGAGGTCTGTGTATTCCTCAGTGCTGAGAGGGTGTTTTCATTAGTCCCATCTGAGGTGTGTCTGGGTATGGGTCTTCCGGGTAACAATTTCCTTTGTCCTTTTGTCAACAATGCATTCAAGGCGATGCGGCATCTATAGCCGGGTTGCCCGGGGCCCAGGCATCCGGTGATCCCATCCATCAGTCAGGAGGGAATGGGGGGTTATCTATATCCGTTCTATTTCTATATGCTTCAGGTTTCAAGCTAGTCTTCGAAAATCCTTCCATGCTTTTGCTCAGCCTACAGATAGGGAAACCTAAAATTCATCTCTTTGATGTTATTTTTCATTTTTTCTGTTCATATTCTCGTCTCGTGATTGATTCTGGCTGTTACCATTCCACGAATACAACTTATTTGTGGTTTTCTAGGTTAGGTTGGGTTTCTTATCGTTTCTCTGCTATTTAAAATTCCCCCCCCCCCAAAATTTTTGGGGGGAGATAATATATAAATTCATGTGAACACTAGAGGCGCCACATCAAAGGAGGTAGAAAATATCGTGGGGAGCAAATATCACAGAGTGCCAAAAACCACAGCAGAAAAGCAACACCAGGGGTTGTGTGCAATGCCGAACAAACAACGGGGATATATGAGTCTATGTTTAAAAAGGAACAAACAGAAAATTGAGGAGCTAGCTTCTATCGGAGACTAGCCTAAACTTGTTTCTTATAAAGGTGTTGCGGTTGCCGTCTTAGGTCCTGGTATCTTTTCGTTACTAGGTTTTTTCACTGTTTATATTTGCACTGGTTCACATAAGGGGGTCACAAAAATAAAAACAAAAAAACACCAGTTTACACTTAACACTTAGCTATAACACCAAAGTCACGAACGCGTTTCGGCCTGCATGCTCTTCAGTGCACTAGTGTGTATATACTAAACTCTTATCAAAAAAAATATGACATATATAACAATATGGAAAAAAGAGCACGCGGTGTCGGTGTGTTGTAAACTTGGGGGACTGGGGAAACTTCTCCTTGATCCTCTCTAGATACTATGCTAGGAAACGAGGGGAAGGGGGTTTTACAAAACAGTTGGAAGCATGCGAACAAAAGAATATTTTTTATAATGTAACTAAATATTTACAAACAAAATATAAAGGTGATCTATCATCATCTAGAATCCAAGGGATAAAGTACGGACATTATACACAGCATGAAAGGTTCAGAGAGAGATGGAAACTGAGCATCTAGCTATGCCCATTTGTGCTCTAGCAAAGACAACAGAGTACATCAAAAACAGAAAATAAGCATTAATCTCAACCAAACACAAAATAAAAATAGTAAATAGCTTCACAAAACATTCAAAAAAAGGGAGATGTCATATTTCAAGAAAAAAGTTTCAAAAGAGGCGGAGAAAAATGAATCTATCCGTGCCCGTTTGTGCTCTGCTAATACCAACAAAGGGTATTCAAAAAACAAAGAAAACTAAGTATTATATAAAACCCAAACAAAAAAGAAGATAGCTAAATACACAAACAGGGAAAGGTGTTCATTATTCAAGCAAAAAGGTTTCAAAAAAAGGAAAAGACAAAAAAAGATCTAGCCAAGCCTACTTGTGCTCTGGCAAAGACCAACAAAACATACAAAGGTAAACAGACAAATATCAATATGGAGAACATCATGTAAATTACTCGTATGAATGTTCTCTTCAAAATAGGCACAGGAAAATAAACAAAAAAAGAGGGGGGGGGGGGAAAACTATCCAGGCCTGTTCTGTGCTCTGGCAAAGGACACAACGAAAAAGTACAACCCCAAATACGGAAAGGAGGGGACGGGGAGAGGGTGGGACTCCAAAAGGGAGGGGGGGGGGCGAGAAGGGGGTTAATGTTCTTTTCTTCCGTAAATTTTGTCTTCAAGGAAAGCAAACAAACTGTTTCTTGATGAGGTATTTCTGATGTTGAAATCTTGTTTAAATCATTTGTCTCTAACTCGAAAGTTTTCATTCGTTTATTTTGGTTCTTTTATGTTAAAGGAAGGAAGGCTTTACCAAGAAAAACAAGAGGGGGGGGGGGGGGGAGAGAAACAAGCCAGTCTATCTGTGCTTGGCCAAGGGTAATTAGAGGCAACGCACAAATTAAAGTTTTCATAGAAAGAAGAAAAGAGAACCACCTGGAATCGTCCAGATCAACGTACGAGAACACGGGGCTCGGGGAGGAGGGAGCGAGGGTGTACCATTTTTTATTTATATTCTTTACAAAAAATTTATGTAGGAAAAAGATAGATAACACAGAAAAAATACATATATTTTGATTGAAGGGCGAGGTCCCCATGGCTCTTCGTCTGGGGGGTGTCTCTATTCGCCTCTAGGGTGATGATGGTGGTGTCGGGAGGGGAGGCGGCGGGGCGACGGGGGTGGTTTCCGTCTCTCTCTCGGCACATAACTTCTATGGGCGTCCGACTGGGGTTGAATTCTATGCTTTGGTCTGTAGATTTAGGTGGGGAGGAGGAACATCAAGGGGGCGCCTCTCTCGGTTGCCTCTACACCTGTTTGACCAGAAACAAAAAAGGCCCATGCCACAACAAGAAACATGAAGAAAAACGGGGTGTCGGGGAGGGGAACGGAGGCCACCCAGCAGCAGGAGCCCTCTCATGGGGCTACAACCTGATCAAGGAGAGAGGAGTTCGGTGGTATTCGAAGTCCTTGTAGCAACCGCTGCGCCTGCTGGAGAGAGGGATGTGTGTGAAAACAGGATGAAAGGGGTCTATAAGCAAGGAGGGAACGGACGCAACTTGGTGGGCGGGGCCCCAACTCTGCCTCTGGATCTACAGGGTGTGGCGTTTCGTGAGGGGAGGAACGCGGGGATGGGGCCGCTCCCTCCTCATTTCTCCGTTTCGCCTTGGTGAGGTAGACCAGCCCGTGCGGTGATGGAATGGAATGTTATTTTTTAATTCGTGGCAGACAACTTCTGCGCCCGATCCTTCTCTCTTATCGGAACTTCTTTTATATTTAAATCTCTGTCGGAAATTTGTCTATTGTTTGTTCCTTTCCTCGCATCCTGATATATCTCTTTTTTGGAGAGTGAGTGGGGATGGAAATTCCGCTCTAATTAGCCTCTTCACAATGGCTTGATCTCCGTTTTCCAACGCGATAATAGGGGCGGATCTTGAAAACCATTGTTCCAGGTTTGTCCTCGGCGTTCTTTTGGATGCCAAGACCAGATTGTTGGGATGAAGTCCTCAGGATGACGCTATGTCGGGGAGATTAAACATGGGGAAAATGATTTCTGCCTGTTCCATTCTGTTCTTCTCCGACAACAGGTCTTCTCGAGGAATTCGTTTTCAATCTTTTCTTGCCTAATTTAGTATATTGTGGTGTGTATCCTATGAGCTGAAGAACTTGAAACATTTCTTCTAGTGATGCTTCTAGTTCATCTGTCGCTCACAATTCGTTTGATCCTTATACCTTTGCAGAGCAGACAAGGGGAGGGGATCTCTTGAGTTTGGGTGAGGCTCGAGTGGAAATGTAAATATTGATGCGTGTTGGAGGCTTGTAGAAACACGTGGTTTGTAGGTTTCCTTCTTATCACATACACTAGAGTGTCCAGAAAAAGGGAGCTTTTGGCTGTCAAATTCCAGCGTCGTAAATTGAAAGGGCGGGTGTTCTGTCAAGCCCCTCATGGTACTCTCTCAGTTCATCTTCTTTCGCCGTCAAAAATCCACGAAAATGTCATCAATGTACCTGAAGAACACAAGGGTTTGCTTCTGCATCTTTTCCTTTCTTTTTCAAGCTCGCATGCAGAAGATCTCAGCAATGGTACAGATACGAAAGCACCTATTGCTGTGCCTTTATTCTGACCTGTAGTAAACCATGGTCTACCTTAGTAGCGGTTCCATTAAAAACATGGTCAATCCCTTCCTTGATAAGGTAAGGGGGTGGGGCTTTATGTTAAAATCATGCCTGAGTCTGCCTTGCCATATCCAAAGTTTCTTTTCATAGAAATGTGAACCCACCCATGCCGCCTCGTCTTGGGTATATGGATGGATACAGGATATACAATATCAAAGGAAAAAATATCAGAGCTCCTCCGGGATCTGTGGAAAATTCTCTTATCTGTTCTGAGGAAATCCGAAGTGTCTTGTAATCTTTCTGGTAGGAGATCTAATAGTGGTGCTAAAATATGTGGTAAGTAGCCTATCACAGGTCTGGTGGGGGCCAAAACAGCCGGCGAGTACGGTCTTCTGGGCCAGGTACCTAATTCTTCATCTATTTTCTTGTGTGTTTTCGGAAGAATGTACCAATGTCGGGATGCTGGGTTTGGTGCTAACAAGGAATCTCTCTGGGCTGCCTTTAAAACTGGTGCACTCTTTCCGGGGGAATCCAGGTGTAAAATCTATTTAACAAGCCTTTTGGATTCATTATCTACATTCCTCAGGGCTTCTTCTTCGGGCCGGCTAGGGGACATATGGTTCTTTAGCTTAAGGTGGGCTCTGCCCCATAGCTCTGTAGTTTTCCTGTTTTTAGTACTACTAGGCTCCATCTTTGTCTGCTTTTCTTATCACAAGTTTGGGTCTGCTTTTAATGCTCCAGTGCTGCTATTTCTTTCTTGTTTAAATCAAACCTCTTCTTCCTTTACCTGCTGTCAGTATTTCCTTTTTTGGCTTCATCCATTATTCTCTGCCACCCTGGGGTCTCTTAGGGGGGAGCCTTCCCTTTGTGGAGGGAGTTGGGTGGGATCTTCATTGTTTGTTTATTTACCCACTCGGAGGGGCGGGATCCTGGGAGCAGGTGACCTGGAGTAAATCTGTGGTTGATTTCTGTTATTCAAAATCTTCCAGAGCGGCCGTGATGTGATGTGTCTATTGGTTTCAGAGAGGGAGGGCCTGTGACAAAACGACCTTCCTTTGCCTCAAGTTAACGACTTTTTGTGGCCTAAGTGTTTTTGAGGGGACTTCAGAAAACTACCATCTCCATCCAGGCATCGTCAAATTTCTTTCCTTGCCAAGTTCTTCCTCCTTGTTGTTCTTGATCCCATTGTGTGTGTCCTCTTGTGTGATGTAACTCCATCTGTTCTGGGGGATCCACCCTCCGGGGTTTTGGTTGATCTCTTTTGTCTTTGGTGAGTGTTCCATACTTGTGGGGGATCCTCTCCTCTGGGTTCAGGGTCGGCCTGGGCCTTGGTGGTTTGTTCTCAAGCGCGTGGCGACCCGTTTCCTCGAATCACCAATTCCTTGGATCTCTGTATTGTTGTCCCAGGTGTTTCTCTTCCATGGGTCCGAAATGATCCTTCTCATTTGCTCTTGTGCTGTCTGTTCCTTCCCCCGCGGTGGGGATTTGGCCTGGCGTTTTTGTTGTGTTACTGTATTCTTTTTCTTTTTACCTGTCGGGTGATCGATTCCTACTGGATCCTAGTCTATTCTCGTTTTCCAATTTCTGTTGCCGTTTCTTTGGTCTTGTTGTGGGCTGTCTTGTTCGATTCCTTCTTCTCTTTGTTCCCTGTGCTTGTGGGGGGGAGGGGACCTCTGCTGTTGCAGGCGGACATTGTGACACACGAGCATGTTTTCATCCTCTCGACTGCTTGCCACAGAATCAATTCGGTGGTTGGCATTCTGCAATTTTGTCTATTTGTCTGCGGTGGGAAGGGGTATTTTCTTGGGACAAGAACAGCACTCTTTCTTCTTCCTGGGCAGGTCGCTCTTCCGAGTTTTGGTCAGGGTGATCTGCTGACACAGGGAGTTGTGATTCTTCGGTTGTGGTCTGAGGGGCGGAGTATCTTATACGGGGGTGGGAAAACAAAATCCCGGGGGACTCTTCGATTCTGTTCCTGCTTCTTGGGGTCAGCCAAATTTCTCACCTCTTCCTTTCCTGTTCCGTTCCATGTTGTTCCTTATTGTTCTCTTAAGATTACTATTAAGAGTTTCTGTCTCCGTTAGCTACGTTAGGTTAGGTTAGGTTAGGTTTAGGTTAGGTTAGGTTAGTTAGGTTAGGTTAGGTTAGGTTAGGTTAGGTTTAGTTAGGTTAGGTTAGGTTAAGGATTAGTTAGGTTAGTGTAGGTAAGGTTAGTTAAGTTTGGTTAGGATGGGTTAAGTTAGGTTAGGTTAGTTAGGTTAGTTAGGTTAGGTTGGTTAGGTTAGGTTAGTTAGTTAGGTTAGGTTAGATTAGTTAGGTGAGGTTAGGTTAGGTAGTTTAGTTAGGTTAGGTCAGGTTAGGTTAGGGTTAGGTTAGGTTAGGTTAGGTTAGGTTAGTTTAGGTTAGGTTTAAGGTTAGGTTAGGTTAGGTTAGGTTAGGTTAGGCTTTAGGTTAGGTTAGTTTAGGTTAGGTTAGGTTAGGTTAGGTGTAGAGTTAGGTTAGGTTAGGTTAGGGTAGGTTAGGTTAGGTTAGGTTAGGTTAGTTGTAGGTTTAGGTTAGGTTAGGTTAGGTTAGGTTAGGTTAGGTTAGGTTAGGTTAGGTTAGGTTAGGTTATGGTTAGTTAGGTTAGGTTAGGTTTAGGTAGGTTAGTTAGGTTAGGTTAGGTTAGGTTAGGTTTAGTAGGTTAGGTTAGAGTTAGGTTAGGTTAGGTTAGTTAGGTTAGTTAGGGTTAGGTTAGGTTAGGTTGTTAGGTTATGGTTAAGGTTAAGGTTAGGTTAGGTTAGGTGAGGTTAGGTTAGGTTAGGGTAGGTTAGTTAGGTTTTAGGTGAGGTTAGTTTAGGTTAGGTTAGGTTAGTTAGGTTAGGTTAGGTTAGGTAGGTTAGGTTATAGGTTAGTTAGGTTAGTTAGGTTGGTTAGTTAGGTTAGGTTAGGTTAGGGTAGGTTTTAGGTTAGGTTAGGTGGTCTAGGTTAGTTAGGTTAGGTTAGGTTAGGTTAGGTTAGGTTAGGTTAGGTTAGTTAGTTAGTTAGTTAGGTTAGGTTAGGGTTAGGGTTAGGTTAGGTTAGTAGGTAGGTTAGGTTATGTTAGGTTTAGGTTAGGTTAGGTTAGGTTAGGTTAGGTTAGTTAGGTTAGGTTAGGTTATGTTAGGTAGGTTAGGTTAGGTTAGGTTAGGTTAGGGTAGGTTAGGTAGGTTAGGTTAGGTTAGGTTAGGGAGGGTATAGGTTAGGTTAGGTTTAGGTTAGGTCGTTAGTTAGGTAGGTTAGGTTAGGTTTGGGTTAGGTTAGCGTTAGGTTATCGATAGGTTAGGGTTAGGTTAGGTTAGGTAGGTTAGGTTTAGTTAGGTTTAGTTAGGTTATAGGTTAGGTTAGGTTATTAGTTAGGTTAGGTATAGCGTTAGGTTAGGTTTAGGTTAGGTTTAGGTTAGGTTAGGTTAGGTTAGTTCTGAGGTTTAGGTTAGGATCACAGAGGTTAGGTTAGGTTAGGTTCGGTTTTAGGTAGGTTAGGTAGGTTAGGTTAGGTTAGGTATAGGTTAGGTTTTAGGTTTAGGTTGGTTAGGTTAGGTAGGTTAGGTAGGTTTTAGGTAGGGAGGTCTTTACTAGGTTAGGTATAGGTCAGGTTTAGGTTAGGTTAGGTTAGGTTAGTTAGGTTAGGTTAGGTTTTTAGTATGGTTAGTTTTTTTTTTTTTTTTTTTTTTTTGGTTAGTTTAGGTTGAGGTTAGGGTTAGGTTAGGTTAGGTTTTAGGTTAGGTTAGGTTTTTTAGGTGAGGGTAGGTTAGGTAGTTAGGTTAGGTTAGGGTTAGGTTAGGTCTACGGTTAGGTTAGGTTAGGTTTAGGTTTTAGGTTTAGGTTAGGTTAGGTTAGGTGGTTAGGTTAGGGTAGGTTAGGTTAGGTTAGGAGGTTAGGTAGTTAGGTTTAGGTTAGGTTCTGGTTTAGGTTAGGTTAGGTAGGTTAGGTTTTTAGGTTTAGTTAGGTAGTTAGGTTTAGGTTAGGTTAGGTTAGGTTAGGTTAGTTAGTTAGGTTAGGTTAGGTTAGGTTAGGTTAGGTGGTTAGGTTAGTTAAGGTTTAGAGTTAGGTTAAGGTTAGGTTAGGTTAGGTTAGGTAGGTTAGGTTATGTTAGGTTAGGTTAGGTTAGGTTAGGTTAGGTTAGGTAGGTTAGGGTTAGGTTAGGTTAGGTTAGGTTAGGGCTAGGTTAGGGTAGGTTAGGTTAGGTTAGGTAGGTTAGGTCTAGGTTAGGTTTAGGTTAGGTTAGGTTAGGTTAGGTAGGTTAGGTTAGGTAGGTTGGTGGGGTAGGTTAGGTTAGGTTAGGTTAGGTTAGGTAGCGTTAGGTTAGGTTAGGTTAGTTTAGGTTAGGTTAGGTTAGGTTAGGTTAGGTTGTTAGGTTAGGTTAGGTAGGTTAGGTTAGTTAGGTTAGGTTTAGGTTAGGTTAGGTAGGGTTAGGTTAGGTTAGGTTAGGGTTAGGTTATCCCCTCTTGGTGGGGTGGCGAAACGACCGGACGGCACCGCCCCGCCGCGCCGGCGCCGCAGGGTTTACGACGAATCTCCTCCCGATCCTTCTGTTGAGAGGGCTTTCTAGGAGCGGATAACTCCGCCGCATTCGTCGACCAGCGCCGGGCTCGCCGACTACTCCTCCTCCTCCTCCTCAGGCAGGAGGGAGGAGAAGACAGAATGGCTCGAGGAACCCCTAGTAGGCTTGGCGGGCAGTGCAGACCTCCCTTTCGCTCTCGGAGGTAAGCGCCTTTATTATTATTGCCGGAGACGGTTACGGCTCCGGTGCGCAGAGCGAGCCGCTCGCGCCCAACCCAACCCCCAATGGTGTTTTCAGTGCCCGGTGGTCGGAGGCCAGTGCGTGTGTTGGACAAACAGGCGTACTCGTTTTCGCCGACGCCGCGGTAGCCCGGGGGGGGAAAGAGCTTTTCTCTCTTTTTAGGCGCTGTGGAGGACCCCAAGTCGTTCACTTGAGTGGAGGTCGTTGGCCGCCGTAACAGCCATACGTGAGATGTGACTGTTGGGAAGAATCTCGCTGTTGCGATCGCCACCGGTTCGACGTAGAGCACCGCGCAAATAAGCGCTTGGTTTGTCCCGTGCGCTACCGCGGCCCTTGAAAAGGTGGATAGGGGTAAACCCCCTCCGGTACCAACCAAACCAACCAACGAAGAGAATGTTTTATTTGAGAGGGGTGGGGTGGCGCGGCTTGCCGCCGCTCGTCGAACGCCGCAGGCCGAAAACGAGAGCGAGTTCTGCGGGCGGAGGACTAGCACCAGCCATGATTAGTGTTGGCACCGCCAGTGGCGTACAAGGGGGAACAACAGAGTTGGAGGCGCCCCGCGTCGGGGGAAGAAGAAGAGGAGGAAGAGGAAGGAAGGAGAGTTAGTGCCTCTTCTTCATTCCTTCCTTTCAGCCTTAGCCCTCGGGAGTCGAGATGCTACAGCGCGCACGACGTTGCGGGGGGCAGGTCCGTTACCTACTCCGCAGCAGGTGCTTCCAAGGTGTTCAGCCTTGGTTTCGATAAAAGATCAATGTAGGTAAGGGAAGTCGGCAATAGTTAGATCCGTAACTTCGGGACAAGGATGGCTATTGAAGGGTCGAGCCATGCCGGGCCCACAGCCGGAAGCGGTTCCCTCGTTCCCCTGGCGGGTCGGCCTCCGGGTGCGGCGCGGAGGCGCGGGCGAGGAGGGGGCCAAGGGTGCCCTTGGCGGTCGGCGCCGGCGGCGTTTTCGTCCGCTCCGAGGGAGAGAGAAGGATTCGGGGCGAGGGGCGGCCTTCACGAAGGTCGACTCCGAGCTCGACACGACCCCGCAGGGGCGGCTGCCGTGCTGCGGCTGCTCGCTGCCGCTGGTGCCCTCCCCATCCGCTCGAGCGCGCGCAGCCCGAGCGCCCGCCGGCATCACGCGCCCCCGCCGTCGCGGGTCGGGACCAAGGAAGGCGCCTCTCGGGCAAAGGCCGGGTTTCCTCCAGTGTCCCCGGCCGCGGCTGGCAACAGGACCGGCGTCTCAGAACTGGCACGGAACAGGGAAATCCGACTGTTTAATTAAAATAAAGCAATGCTGATGGTCGGTGATCGATGCTGACGCATTGTGATTTCTGCCAGTGCTCGGAATGTCAAAGTGAAGAGATTCAACCAAGCGGGGTAAACGGCGGAGTAACTCAGACTCTCTAAGGTAGCCAAATGCCTTGTCATCTAATTAGACGCGCATGAATGGATTAACGAGATTCCCACTGTCCTACCTACTATCTAGCGAACCCCACAGGCAGGGGAACGAGGCCTGCAGTTAACGGCGGGGAAAGAAGACCCTGTGAGCTGACTCTAGTTTGGCTTTTGTAGGAGAGGCACCTGAGTGCAGCATAAGTGGCTAGAGGGCGCTCCGCGCCGACGATGAAATACCACTACTCTAGGCGTCTCTCTACTTACCTCGAGTGATGCGGAGCGGGAGGCCCGTGACGGGGTTCGGGCCATGCGAGAGAGGGCCGGCGGGCCCCCCCGGGCTCAGCCGCGCCCTCCTCCTGCCCGTCTTCCTATGCCTCTACGGATTTAGACTGCAAGTGACATGAACAAGGCGGCCGCCTCCCCGGGGGGCGGAAGGGGCTTCTCGCGCGGGGGCGGTCGTCGCCGCCGCTCGCGGCGCGCGTCGCGACCCGTTCGAGGACAGAGCAGATGGGGAGTTTTGACTGCGGGCTGGTTACATCTGTCAAACGATTTAAACGCAGATGTCCCAAGGTCAGCTCAGCGTGGACAGGAAACCACGTGTAGAGCCAAGGGCAAATTGCTGGCTTGATCCGGACTCTCAGTACGAGCACGGACTCGAAACACGGCCTAGCGGATCCTTTTGACTTTTACGAGTTTTAAGCGAGGAGGTGTCAGAAATTACCACAGGATAACTGGCTTGTGGCGGCCAAGCGTTCATAGCGACGTAGCTTTTTGACCTTCGATGTCGTTTCCTATTCATGATGAAAGCAGTTTCACCAGCGTTGGATTGTTCACCCTCTAATAGGGAAGTGAGCTGGGTTTAGACCGTCGCGAGACAGGGTTAGTTTTACCCTACCGTTACAACGTCGCCACGTCGCGACAGGAAGCCCGCCCAGTACGAGAGGAACGGTGGGTCCGACCAATGGTGCACCTCCTGCCCGACAGGGCACCAGGGGAGGGCAGCCACGTCCGGCAGGTTTTACCCCGAAAGCCTCTCAAGGGGGAAACCGCGCTGAGCGGTTTAAGCGACGTGATCGCTTTGCGGCGCAACGGATCGGCGAGTTACTAACGAGTTTAGGGACGCGAGCCCGGCGAGAGCCAAGGGAGGGCGGATCTGTGCCCATGCAAGGGAAGGTCACGCGGCTGTTTTGAGGTTCGAAGTGGGGGAGGTCCAGTCGACGGCCCGCCAAACCGCTCCCTCCGGGGGAGGTGGGCCCGCCGCCCCGGAGCTTGAAGGGGGGCCTCCCCGTGGACACCAGCTTCCGCGATACAGAGCCAACCACGGTCCGGTGCTGCCGTACCGAACCGTCTGCCATCGGACTGACATTGCGGCTGGGGGTTTGTACGGTAGAGCAGGCTCCTCTTTCTGCGATTAAGTGAGACTGCCCCTACGGTTCGGATGGTTTTGTTGCCCTCTCCCAACTTCCTCATACGGAGTCCTTGGTTGGGCGGGCGGGAGTCGTGCTGCAGGCATGCATGCTGCATGTGCTCTCCTGCGAGGGAAATTTCACGAGCAGGAGCAGCAGCAGCAGCAGACGCAGCAGCACAGGCAGCAGGGCCCCCCCCCCCCCCCCCCCCGCAGATCGAGGAGGAGAGGAGAGGGAGCAGCAGCAAGAAACTCCCTTTCTTTTTTTCTTCTAAAACCGTGCGTTTTGTGTGGTGTGTGTGGAGGTGTGTGTGGGCCCTTTTTACAAGAAGGATCACCTTTGCACGTTGCCAGCGGGCCGGCTTGTTGGCCCCTTTGCTCCTCTGCGTCTCTCCGCTCTGTCTGTGAGCAGAACAGGAGAGACTCGCCGGGCGGAGTTTGTTGGCCTCTGACGAAGAGATGTTTTCTTACCCATGTTCCCACCCCCCACCCCACACTTCCCGGCACTCGCGGTGGCGGAGAGAAAGTGTCTTTCTAAATAATTTTTTTATTTTGTATTTACTTTGTCGCCGTCATCGGTGATTCTTCTCCTTATCCTTTTTCTTATTTCTTCTTTCTTTTTCTTCTTTCCTTTTTCTTCCTCTCTCTCTGTTCTTTGTGTCCCCAGCTGCAGAGAAAGAAAGAAACAACAAGAACAAGAACACGAACAAGAAACAAGAACAATAATAATTAATAATAATAAGAATAATAATAAATAATAAATAATAATAATAATAATAATAATTAATAATAAATAATAATAATAATAATATATATACTAAATAAAAAAAATAATAATAATAATAATAATAATCATAATAATAATAATATAATAATAAAATAAAATAATAATAATAATAATTAATATAAATACTAATACTAATAATAATAATAATTAATGATGAGAGATGTGGATGATGATGATGATGATTGATGTGATGATGATGATGATGAGATGATGATGATGATGATGATGAGGAGAGATGATGATAAGAAGTCAGGCAGGCAGGCAGAATGTGTAAAAATGCGCGAATTAAGTCGCACACGCCACGGCGTCGGGGGGCCGCTCCTGTTCATGAGCACCGTACCGTTTCAGGGCCCTTTGTGGACGACGGGGACGACGACGACGACGAACGACGACGACGACGCCGACGGACGACCGTGACGACGACGACGATGAAGGGCAGGCTATTTCTTACTGCGGAAGGCGCGGGCGGGGGAAATGACACCATGCGACGCGCCTCCCCAGGGGGAAAAAAAAGGGGGCCCGATGCACACCGGGCTGGCCGCCGTCGGCAGCCCAGGCAAGAAGCCAAGACAGCGGACGGAACAGCCGCCCTGGGTTGCCTTCGCGGAAGCCGGGCACTTGGCTCCGCGCGCCGTGGTCGAGGGAGCGGATTCGGTGTTCGGGGGGGGGGGGGGGGGGGTGGGGGGGGGAGGGGATAAAAGGAAGGCGAACATGGTGGGGGGTGGGGTGGGGGTGGGGGGGGGGGGGGAACATTCCCGCAAACTCGTCATACCGGCTGGGACAGGCTAGAGCAGGAGGACCTGTTGCGGTCGTAGCTGCCCTGAAACGGCCGCGCCGACAACCTTATGGGGCAAGGCCGGTCCTGGCCCGTCGTGTGGGCGGCGGCTGCCCGGGGGGCCCGAGCGGACTGCGAGAGTCGCGGTGGCGAGGCGGCGGTGCACCCACCACATGGCTGTCGCGGTGGGGGCGGGGAAGGAGCGGGCGGCCCCGGCCGGGCGTCGTCGGCGGGCGGCGGGCCGCGGGTCCCCGTGCGTGCGGCCGAGCAGGTCGCGGTGGGCGGTGGAAGGAGCCGGGCGGCCCCGGCGCGGGCGTCGTCGGCGGCGTGCGGGCCGCGGGTCCAGTGCGTTGCGGGACGACCAGGTCGCGGTGGCGGCGGGGAACGGAGCCGGGCAGGCAACCCTGGCGCGGGGCGTCGTGGCGGCGCGCGGCCGCGCATGCCGTCCCGTGCCGTGCGGACGAGCAGGTCGCGGTGGGGCGGGGAACGGAGCCGGCGGCCCGGCGATTGTGGTGGGGTGCGAACGGGCCTTGCGAACACTGTAAAGGGCGACCACAGGGTCGGGCGTGCGAGCCGAGTCCAGCCAGCCAGCAGCCAGCCAGCCAAGCCAGCCAGCCCAGACAGCCAAGCCAGCCAGCCAGCCAAGCCAGCCAAGCCAGCCAGCCAGCCAGCCAGCCAAGCCAGCCAGCCGCACGCAGCCAGCCCCAGCCAGCCAGCCAGCAGCCACCACGCCACCGCCAGCCAGCAGCCAGCCAGTCGATCTCCTAGACCTTCCTCGCGCACCGGCGAAGGACGGAGTCCCCGCCCGCGCGAGTTGGGTTTGTCCCGATTGCGGCATGCTCGTTTCCCCCCGCCGGCGGTCTGTCTCGTTCCCCCCCGTAAACGCGGCCGTGCGCCTTGGCGGGCGGGCGAGAGCGGGGCCTGTTTGCACGGTCTCGGTGGCGGAACGGCGTCGGCGACAATATAAGGGAACGAAGGGGCCGGCGCGGGTCGGCGGTGACGGACGGAGCGGGCGGGACGGGCGAGGCCCCCGGCCCCGGTGGGCAGAGCGGCCTGTTGCGCGGACGGATCCCGGGTGTGGCCCTGTGGCCTTCGTGCCGGACGGGCCGTGTGTGGTGGTCCGGGCGCGGTGGGCGGTTTCCTCCGGCAGCAGCCGCGGCGCCAGGCCGGGCGTGTCTCCGATGCCGGGCAAGTCCCCCTCGGATGCAAGGGGAGGTAGTGTTGCGGGCCCCCGTGGCGTCGGGGCCGCGAGGGGGCGTCCCACTTCCCTGAGGGGCGGGCAGGAGCGGGCCCGACCTGTTTGCGGTGGGTTGGGTGAACGGCCGTGGGGCAGGTATAAGCGGGACGCGTGGCTGCGTCCCCGGGCCCCCCACACCCCT
>NW_023648726.1:0-6698 GCF_015228065.2 Penaeus monodon | reverse complement strand
AAATTTTAAAAAAGGTTTGGACTAAAAACCGAAGTCCGGCACCCAAAACAAGCAACGACCCAAACAACCGTGAAAAAGAGGGAGAGAAAAAACATTTAAAAACGCCCATTACTCCCTTCAGGGGCTTTGTGACATTTTGGGAAAGGGAAAAGCATATTAGGAAAAAATGGTAATTACATTTACGGTAGGGGATTTGGGAAATTAAAAATCTTTTTTTTTTCTCGGAGATTTCAACCCACCAAGAACGAGTTTTTTAAAATATGTTTTTTGGTTTTATTTTTATAACCATGTTCTATTTTTGAAACCCCTCCCCGCCTCGGTGGAAGCGGAGCCGGGGGTTCTCCCCCAAGCAAGGGCAGCATGCAGATTTTTCCCCCTCGCCCTTTGTTCGGGGTAGAGAAGGCAGGCTTTTGGCGGGTAAAAAAAAAACCCGGCCTCAACCCCTCGGCGTCCAGGACGTGCTCCAGGCAATCGATTAGAGTCGGGAGTGCGCAGCCGTACACTACTTTTATCATCATCATCATTATTAACAAAAAATAATAATAAAAATATAAAAATAATGATGAAATATTACGTATCACCATCATTATGATTATTATTATAGTAGTAAGTAGTGGTATGATTATCTCATTATAGTATTATCCCCTTTATTATATATTGTTTATTATAACTAAAAATAAATTAATAGAAAAAATGAAAATAAATAAAAATAATAAGATAAAAAAATAATTTAGTAATATCTCTTTAAATATTAATATTTTTTTTTTATTATTATTTTATTTTTTATTATTATACTACTACACTAATACTACACTTATTATTTTTTATTACTACTACTCATTTTTATCATTTTTCAGTTATCATTATTTTATTAATAGTAATAGTAATGTGATGAAATAATAAAAATAATAATAATAATAATAATAAAAAATAATAATATCATTATTGTTATTTTTATTATTATATTTTTATTATTATTATTATTATTATTTTTATTTTTCATTCTATATTTTTTTTACCCTTTCCATTACTTATCATTTTATTATTATTTTTATATTATTATTATTATTATATTATTATTATTATATTTTATTATTATTATTATTATTATTATTATTTTATTATTTTATATTATTATTATTTTATATTATTTCACTGTTCACTATTTCATTATCATTATCATAATTTAATCATGTAATGATGATAGGATAATTATGGATGATGATGATGATGATATGATAGTGCAATAATAAAGAAAAACATAATAATTATAATCATAATAATATAATAATAATAATAATATATAATAATAATTAATAATAGTAATAATCATCTGATGTGTTCTATTTTTTTTTTTAGTGCGTGGATTGATATTGACTTGATTTTGATTTGTGTTGTTCTGCATATTTTGCATGTTTTCGTTGATGTTCCAGTTGCCTCAAATTTCAATCACCTAGGTCGCTTGTAGTACGGTGTTATGATTTTAATTAGGCAGATCGAGGAAACTGTGTATAAAAATAATAATAATAATAATAATAATATAATAATAATAATATAATAATAATAATAATATAAATAATAATAATAATAATAATATATTATTCTAATGATGATAATACTATAATAGTAATGATGCTAATCAATATATGAGTGATATAATAAACAAAAACTTATATATATAACAATAATAATATTAATGATGAATGATAATTACATGATAATATAATAATAATATTAATAAGATAATATAATATAATAATAATAATAATATAATATAACAATAACAATAACAATATAATATGATAATAGAAACAAAAACAACAATAATATAGGATTAATATAACAAAATAATATTAATATAGGATAATGATAACAAAAATAATAATAAATAATACTGATGATTATAAACGCTGACAATTAATGCCAATCATCAGTAACAATAAATTAATATGATTAGAAATTATAAAACGTTAACGGCCCATCTTCCACCACCACAATTTCGTTGTTTCCCCTGCAGTTTTTTGTGAATTTTGTTACATACAAATGGCCACAGTTCTCAGCGACAATGAGTCACATTAAGCCCTATAACCGTCCTGATTTCCCCATTCCTTGAATTAGCGGAAACGTTTTTTTCTCTTTAATACAATGATAGCATACTGTTAGAGTGTTATTGAAGTTAGATTATTATTTTGTTAGGTAAATTCTTGTAACATTTAAACAATGAATAATACAAACACCTTTCAAAGTCAGGAAAGGTAAACAGTGAGATAGATAGTTATAACTGCTCCTTGGTCATGAAACACATGAAAACCATCTATGTTAAAATACTATAAAACAAATTATATCACAGTGGCATGGTATGTATTCTTGCCATCCGTGCCGATTGAGTACTAAGAAGTTTTCTTCCAGAATGTCGCCTTCGTAGACATGTAATTTGCATATTAAAGACCTTATATCTACCAAATATCAACAAGTAAGATTTTAACTGTGACTGATGTGGCAGATATTGGCAAGAGTAAGTACTAATTTATCTTGTAAAAATCGTCGTGCTAAAATACAGTTTCATGATCGCAGAATTGCAGAATGTTGAGCTCACCTCTCCAAAAGTTTTCAAGCCGAAAATTAATAGTAAATGACTATATTTTTTTATTGAGCAAAGGGAGTTTCTCCTGCGAGCTAATGTGTAGATTACTTCATTGTATATTACATTTTCGTATTGTGTACAATAGTTTTCTGTTTATACTGCCACAATCATAATCCTGGATATATCAACTAAATGAAGATTCACAGACCCCTACCCCCCCACCCCCCAAAAAAAAAAATGTAGCAAAAGTAGATTTACATGTATGCCTATGTTGATTCTCGTCAATAAAGAATTTGTTTTTGTTTTTGCTATTCTTGCACTGGAGAACGTAGAAATGTTTATTTAAAGAATCACGTACTACTGACATCCCGGATTATAGTTTCACTTATTGCAAAAATAGCTTAAGATGCCTGGATATAATCTGCTTCATCTTAACTCCGGGCATCAGTTCCCACATCACGTCCAGCCGAGATTATAAAACAAAGGCAACCGCGACAGACAGCTGTTGTATCCTTGTTGTAATTGTTGTTCTTCTGCCTCATTGCACGCGGCGCTTTTTAGATACTCCGCGACGGAATTAAGAGATGTAGATATAAGAGTTCCCACGCTCCTTGGAGTCAGATTTTTTTTCCCTCTTTCTTTTTATTCTTCTACTTCTTTTTCGACTCCGGTTATGGCTGCTCCTTTATGATGTATCTGTAAGGCGAATTTTTAACGTTCTCATCTGAAACACATGTTTGGATGGGAATAATTGCAGCTTTCAGTGTAATAGTGACCGAGTCGACTCATGTTGTGGTCTAGAGCAGAGCAGAGGCCGCTGGGGTTGTGCAGAGCCGCGCCGTGACTCACAACTGCTCTCAGCTTTGCAACAAATCCCGCCCAGTTGTTTGTTTCTGACTCCGATTCGTTATTTTCATTCCCTCTGGACTTTGTTTTTCTCTCCGATCTTTGTATTTTATGCCCTTTTCTTGCACTGTGTCGTATTTATTTCTCTTATTTGTAGAATGAGCAAGGTATTAAATCACCCAGCTTACACCGAGTTAAGGCTTACACATTCAAACTCCTCACTGAACTTCAACACCGGCAAAACCAATGGAAGTTTTACGATAAAAGAACGAGGAGAGGAAAAAGTAAGGAAGAATGCGAGGGCGGAGATGAAAGCAGATTAGAGTGGAAGCCGTTGGGGGCGAAATGACACTCGGGTGAGATAGATACCCGAAGATTCAAGGGTTTAAAGTGAGGGGAGAACACGCTGATGACCCTAGAGTGATCAGGAGGTCATCGTCCTCGTCCATCGGCCTTTGACCTTTGATGGAGGAACTAGCAGAAGGGTCTCGAAGGAGTAGCAAGAATTAAGGGCTGAGAGTAGGGGCTTGTGGTGAGGGGCGGTGCAGGATTTGGGCGAAAAGAAAGCAAGAAGCCAGTCGTGACATATCGAGGAGGGTAATAGGTTTAATTTCTGCATAAATATTATGACAACCGTTGATTCGACCAGGTAATCAACGCTTCGATATTGCGTCTTCAGCAGAATGTTACGATTCTGATGAAGGATGACTACAACCTTTGTTTTATAAATCATTTATTCTCATTTATTTTTTCTATATGTTCCTTTAAACTCCTAGACTGCTGTGACGTGGTAGGGGATGCCTGCAGAGATTCTTCTTAACATGAGGTGTGGATGCGTCTGGTGCTTGCTAGTGTTACTAATCAAATAATCAGTGTGACGGATTCGCTGGCCCAAAGGTCCAACCTATTAATTATGTGCGTTTACATATTTTTTCACTGTTCATTTCTTGTTTTTACTCTTTTTTTTCTAAAACATTTATTTCCTGCTGTCCAGAGAAGGCCAGCATCCGCGATCAACCCTAATCATTGTCATTATATAACTTATCGTGTGATGCGATCCAGTGCTCCCCACTTGATACCTCCCGGTCCTGTCGCCTGGAGCTGGTGCGTTCCGTCTGGCTCAAACGCATGAGGAAATGTGGTTTGTAGTGACAGCCGACTGCAAGAGCCGTCGTCAAATATTCGAGGCATCGCCCAAGGACAGAGGGCGTCATCGGCGACCACGAAGACGCCGGCCCCGTGCCTTGACTCCCCGGGAAGCGCGTTCCTGCCCAAGCAGCGAAGTGAATCCGGGGCATGAGACGTAATGAAGCTTATCTGCAGCGAAAGACTCAGCGAGAATGAAGACCAGGCACAAAAACCTCGCGATTTAGCATTCTCTCTGTTTTTTTTCCCCGTGTTTTTTTTCGGCCATGGTACTTTTCGGCTGTCAAAAAGTCTTGCTTATATCATCCCCTATAAGAATAGTACGGGTAACTTTATCTCCCCGTTTCCCTTTATGAAAAATCAACATATATTATATTATATATATATATTTTAAAATATATATATATATATATTTTATATAAAAATAAAAAATAAATACAACTTTTTTTTTCTTTCTTTCTTTTTTGTATTTACCCCAAAAATAAATATCGTATCGCGCCCAAGCTTTTCTACAAACCCCTAGATCATTAGATTAGTCAGGAAGGTCATATTTTCAGCGTAATTGTTTTAGAAGTGACGCAAAAAAGGCGAGAGCAGGTGCATCACTCGATCGTCGAGCCGATAAGAACTAAATGGTCATTAGTAGTGACTAACTAGCACTCGGGATTATCGGCATCCGGGTGCTCCAGATCTTCCATCTTAATCATGGAGGGTAATTAAGAACTATCATTATGCAAGACAGCCTTACCTTGTCCAAATGGAAGGGAGAAAACGGGGGGGGGGGGGGGGTCGTTGCCAGGCACTTGGGTTGGGTGGCCGTCGACCTCTGCACATTCTCCTTTCTTCGCCCCTTCTCTTCTCTTCTCTCAATTCTCTTCGCAATCTCTTCTCCGCTCTTCCTTTTGTCCCCCTTTTTTTCGCTCCTCTATGAGTTTTTACGGCCGGACACAGCACCTTAGTCCTACTTTATTCATGCATATTATCCGCCTTCTCTCCTCAGTATTCTATTAATAAAATTATAAATCGAGGAAACATATATCAGCTTCTCTCATTCCATTGATCTTCACTTTTCTAGTCTGAAGAGAGAATTAACCAAATATAGTCCAGTAAACTGAACAAAAATGCTTTAAACATACATTTAGACAGACAGATAGATAGATGGATAGATAGATTTGAGAGAGAGAGAGAGAGAGCGAGAAAGAAGTGAGTGAGAGAGGGGGGGGGGATAAACTGACAGATACATAGATAAACAGATATTAGATAGACCCGATATATAGGTAGATAGAATGACAAATAAATAGATGATAGGTAAGTTGATAGATCGACAGATAGATAGATAAACAAAGAAATAGATGGTTATAACTAGACAGACAGATAAAAAGACAAACCAGAAACATAAATAAATATAAGGATATATAGAAAGATAGACAGACAGATAGATGCACAGATAATTTTCAGCGGTCAAAGAAACATGACATAAATAACACATCGCTGACAAACCAGCGAAGTCGATAATCCAGACTGACGCAGCAATGATGGTTTGCAGAAGAGAGAAAGCAAGTTCAGACTTTTATTAAGTTGGACAAGATGGTTCTGCTTGAGTTGCGACCTGCACGCGTCGCCCCTTTGCTGGCTCCCTCGTGACGAGCAATAGGCGTTCCTTATATACTATGCACTGATGTGCTTACAAAATATACGCACACAAACATGCATATAGGGAAATTGTGTGTACTAATACTTATAATATAATACATATGGGATGTTGGTTTCCATATATTATATTATATATTATATATATATTAAAATATATATATATATATATGAATATGTGGTGTGTTTGTGTGTGTTTGTGTGTGTGTGTGTGGGTGGTGTGTGTTGTGTGGTGGTGTGGTGTATCCATACATATATATATATATATATATATATATATAATATATGATATAATAATTATATAATATATATTGTATATATATATATATAAAATATAATATATATAATATATTATATTGTATATATATTATATAACATTATGTGGGATATAAAATATATATATAAATCATATATATAAAATATTAAATATATAATATACACACATACATACATTCTTTTTTTTTTTGCGTGT
>NW_023648725.1:0-6698 GCF_015228065.2 Penaeus monodon | reverse complement strand
CGGAAAACCAACTTGGGTCATCACACATAAAAAGACCCCAAAAGGGAGCCGTCGACTGTTTTCAGCAGCGCTCACCCACTGACAACATCTCCCTCCTGACAAACCCATCGGCACAATAACACAAAGATGCTTGCTCAGGTAGAAGAATTATCATAAACTGGGTTCCCAGCCATATAGGGATCAGGGGCCCATGAGCTTGCTGCAGATTAGCCGAAATCGGCCGGGGTATGCCCCAAACCCCATGATAATACATCAGAGCCGAAGTTTACTTAGGAGAATGTACGGGGGCGGCCAACTCCTTCCTCCTGCAGCTTCACAGAGAGGAAACGAACATTCCCCTCGGCCAGCTGGTACTCAGATGCCACAGGTATGAACCAGGGCACTCTCTGAAATAAAAAAACAGAGGTACCGAAGTCATTCTGCACAGAATGCGCCTAGGTTACCACTGGCATGGAAAGATCATACAAACCATAGAACATAAAGAGAGGGTTGCATGCATTGCGGCGAGCCAAAACCCCACACTGATACACTATTTGGAGAATTGCGTACACACGCAATTCCTAAGACAAACCCACAGAACACAGCCGTCGTGGTAAAGAGATTATGCGAGATGCTTACACCACGGCTACAGGAGCGCCTGCGGGCAACCCCACCGCCACGGTAAGCACCGAGTGTCAGACCAAAAAATGAGACAGCCATAAAAAGCTGACACAGGCCGGGCCATAATTGAAAGGCCCGGGCGAAGCTAGAACTTCGCAAATCTAAGCAAGCAACTGCCACCCGAGCTCAGTGAACTCATGAGAAGGACAGGGAGGCCCAAGAGGGAAATTGACAATATAAATATAATTATGTGTCGTGTGTGTCTGGTGTGTGTGTGTGTTTTGTACGAATGTATATAATGTATGCCATGGGGTGTATATATGAATATAATTTTTATTATAATATTATATAATATAATATTTATATTTTATAATATATTTTATATTTTTATTATACACACAGTATACATGAAAATATAAAATATATATATAAATAATATATATATAATATATATATTATAATATAAAGAGAGGAGGAGAGAGAGAGAGAGAGAGAGAGAGAGAGGAGAGAGAGAGAGAAGAGATAGTTGTAGATAGATATGGATATGTGTGTGTGGTGGGTGTGTGTGTGGTGTGTGTGTACATGGATATGTTATGTTATGTGGGATATTTTATATATAATATTATATATATATATATATTAAAATACATATATATATATATTAAGGGAATAATTTTATAATAATTATATTAATATATTTATTATTATATATTATATAAATAGATATAATAATTATATATTAATAAAAAAATATATATAATGAATTATAAAAATAAAATTTTAATATATATATATTATATCGTATATATATATTATATATATTTATAATTATATATATATATATTTATTTTATATATAATGTGGTGTGTGTGGGGTGTAGTCTGTATATGCCCATTATATTACATTATTAATATATATAATATATATATATATATATATATAATTATAATATATATGTTGTATATATAGACGTATATATATACATTTTTGGTGTATATATAGATATATTATATATATTTATTTTATATGTATATAAGCATTACAATACATGTGTGGTAATATAAATATTATTATAACATTTATATATGGTGATATAACACAGGGATAAATATTAATATATATTTTATATAATATATATAATATATAATTATAAATATAATATATAAAATATATACATAATATATAACACACAACAACAACAGCCACAGACTACTGATGTATATAACATAAACTAATATAATATATAAATAATATATATATATATATTACATACACATACATACAACATACAAATACATACAACAGTATGTTTTTAATATATAATATATATAAAAATTTTAAATTATTAATAAATATATATATAATATATAATGTACACACAACCCCACACACACACACCCCAGAAAATTTTAAATAAATAATATATATATATATATAATATTAAATTTTAAATTATAATATATATGTATGTATATATAAAATTATAATATATATAATTATTTAGAATATATATGTTATTGTGGTGAGTGTGTATTTTTTTTTTGTGGTGTGTGTTGTGTGTGGTGTGCGGCGTGAAATATCAAATATATACAAGTTATATATACAAATACACCAATATACATATAATAATACAACAACAACAAAACCCAACACACACACAACACACACACAAAATATTATATATATAAATATAATAATTATATATATATATATATATATATAAAATATATAAAATTTTTTATATACATACATTATAATATTAAAATTATATTTTATATATAATATAAATTACTTTTCTTTGTGGTGGGTGTGTTTATACAGGGGGTGTGTGTGTATGTATTATATATATATTATATAAAATTATTTTAAAAAAATTTTATTATTATATTTAGGTGTGTTGTTGGGGGTGTGGGTGTGTGTGTGTGTGTGTTTGGGTGTTGCGTGTGGTGTGTGTGTGTGTGTGTGGTGTGTGTTTGTGTGTGTTTGTGTGTGTGAATATACAAATATATACAATGATATAGAAATAATAACCAAAAAACATATATATACAACATACACACACACACACACACACACACAAATATATATAAATATATATATATAAAATTATATTATATAATACACAATACATATTATTAATATTATAATATATATATATATATATAATATAATTATATATATATATATCATATGTGTATGGTGCTTTTGGGATAATGGGGTGTGTGTGTGTTATTATAATATATATATATATATTAATTAATATATATAATTAGATAAAGACTTAATATAGGATATATATATTGTAATATTTTATTATATATATATAATATAAGAAAGTAGATAGTGACAGATAGATAGTAGATGGATAAGGATGATATAGATGGGGGTTGTGTGTGTGTGGGTGTGTGTGTGTGTGTATAATATATATTAATTATATATATATATAATATAACACAGAACACACACAACACACCACACCAAACACACACAAACACCACATAATTAAATATATTAATTTAAATAGATTTTTATATATATATATATAATATATGTGGGGTGGGTGGTGGGTGTGTGTGTGGTGGTGTGTGTGCGTGGGGTTATATATATATATATATAATATATAAATAAAATATAAAATTTTATATAAAATTTTAATAGAAAATATACAAAATTTATATAGGGGAATATAAATATATTATATAAAGTAAAATATAATAATATATTATATTATATTATATATACAACACACCCACACACACAATATATATAAATATATTAAATATAAAATAATAAAAAATATAAGGCCCCACACACACACACACCCCAAAACCACACCCACACAACAGCAATATTATATATAAAAAAAATTATAATATATATATAATTTTAATAAATCTATTATATATAATTTAAAATATTATATATTATAAATATATTGATACATAATATATATATATATATATGTATTATATATATAATATATATATAAAAATTTTATAATATTAATAATATATAATTATAAAATTTTATATGTGTCTGTTTTGGGGGGTGTGTGTGTGTGTGTGTGTGTGTGTGTGTACATATTTTAAAATTTTAATATATTTTAATAAAATAATTAATATAATTAATATATATGTGGTGTGTGTGTGTGGTGTTATATATATTTTAATAAATATTTTAAAATTATTTTATATAATAATATTATAATATAATAAAAACATATATACAAAATATATGTATATATAATATATATATATATAATAATATAATATATATATATAATATATATATAAATATATATACACACACACAGAACACACCCCCACAACCCACACACACACACACACACACACAATATAAAATATATATATATAATATAAATATTATTTAATTATATATAATTGTGGGGGTGGGGGGTGGGGGGGGGTGGGTGTGGTGTGTGTCGTGGGGGAAAATAAATAAATATAAAAATAAATTTTAATAACCCACACCACACACAAAACCACACACAACACATCTATACTACATTTACCCACTACTATCTATCTGTTATCACACATATCTATAATTATATAAAATAAAATTATATATAATACATATTAAAAAAAATTATATATATCTATATATACATATATATAATTATATATATATAAATATATAAAATTATATATATATATATATACAAAACACCACACACATGTTACACACACGCAACAAAACAAGAATATAATTTTATATATATATTTAAAAATATATTATATTATATATATTATATATATATATATATTGATATGTTTATATATATATATAAAATATAATAATATATATATATTTGTGTGTGTGTGGGGTGTGGTGTGGTAGTTATATATGTTTTTTGTGTGTATAAGAAATTAATACAATGTATATTTGTAATTTACAACAAAAACACAACACAACACACACACACACCACACAAACACACACACACACACGCAACACACACACACACACACACAAAAACCCCCCAACACACACCACACACAAATTAATATATATATATATATATATTATAATTATTATATATATAATTTTATACATACACACACACACACAATGTATAAGAACACCCCCACCACACAAATATGAATAGTAATAAATATTATATATAATAAATAATATATATTTATAGGGATGTATAAAATATAGTAATATATATAAAATATATAAATAAAATAAAATTAATTTAATATATATAATATATAATATTTGTGTGTGTGTGTGTGGTGTGTGTGGTGTGGTGTGTATGTAGATGTATATATATTTATATAGTGGTATAGTTATATATACAATGTTTATTGTATTTTACACGCACGCACAAAACACACACACACACACACCACACCACATACACACTCACAACACTATACATTATATATATATAATAATATATATATTATATTATATATATACATAAATAATATTTTATATATATTATAAATATATTATAAATTATATATATGATATAATATGTGTCTTGTGGTGTGTGTGTGTGTGTTGGTACATAATATATATATTATAATTAATATATAATATATATATATATATAATTATATATAGATAAAACCCCATGTATGTTTTATGTAGTATG
Source organism: Penaeus monodon (assembly GCF_015228065.2). Classification (NCBI taxonomy): domain Eukaryota; kingdom Metazoa; phylum Arthropoda; class Malacostraca; order Decapoda; family Penaeidae; genus Penaeus; species Penaeus monodon. Next base: position 1,471 of record NW_023648725.1, on the reverse strand, counting down.
TATGTTTATGTGTATGTTTATAATATATATATATATTTAATATATAATATGTTGTATGTATGTATATAACATAATGTAGTCTGTGGCAGATGTATGTTGTGGTTATATATATATGTTTTAATATATATATAAAATATATGATATATATATTTTTAATATATATATAATATATATTATATTATTTATACTGTGTAAAATTAACACATATAAAATTGATTTTTAAATTGTATATATAAACACACAGTATTGATATGCAAATATACATATATAAAAAAATATATATACAATATACATAATAACACAAAAAAATGTATATATATACGTTTTAATATACATACATAATTTTAATATTATAATATATTATATATAAATATATTTTAAAAATTAATATATATATGTATATATATAGGAAATAAAGACATAACACACAACACACACACTATAAAATTATATATATATATATTATAATAAAAATTTATAATTATATATATATTTAATACTATATGTAATAACAGGGATGTAATAATATAAAATATATAAATTTTAAATTATATATATATATAATGATAAAAATAACTGTAAATGTATAAATAAATTATAAATTATATATAATAAATAAATATAAATATATAAAATAAGGATATAATTAATTTATAAATTTTATATAACACACAATTTATTATTAAAATTTTAATAAATAAATAATAAATTATAATAAAAAATTAATAAATATATATAATATTATAATATATATATAATATTATATACAAAATATATTATATGTATATATATATTAATATTATTATATATATATTATATTATATTATTATATAATATTTTATATTTTATAAATTATATATATAAATATACTTTAACATATACATGTCCCAAAACCAACACACACACACACACACACACACACACATACCCCATAATCATCTACAATCTATCTCTTTCTCTCTCTCCTCTCTCTCCTTTTCTCTCTCTCTCTCTCTCTCTTCTCCTATATAATATATAATATATATTATATAAAATAAAATATATATTTATATTATATATGCATGTATCATGTGGTATAAAATCAAATTATATATAAAATATATTATTATATATTAAATATATTAAATATAAATATATATATATGCATATAACACACAGATACAATTATACATTCGTACACACAACACAACACCAGCACAACACACAAAAATATATAAAATTATGAAGTTCATCTTGGGCACTGCTGCCCTTCTCATGAGGTTACTGGGCCCCGGGGGGGCGGCAGTTGCTGCTTGGTTTTGCGAATTTTGGCTTCGCCCGGGCCTTTACTTAGCCCGGGCCTGGTCAGCTTTTTATGGCTGTTCTTTTGTTGGTCTGACACTCGGTGCTTCCCCGTGGCGGTGGGATTGCCAGCAGGGTTCTGTAGCCGGGGTGTAAGATCTCGATAAATCTCTTTACCAGCACGACGGCT